>NC_090742.1:57515892-57528392 GCF_036898095.1 Palaemon carinicauda | reverse complement strand
ACTAAATCTTTTGGAGATTGTTTCATTATCATACCATGACTCATGTCCATAGAGTAACACCAGACTCACTAAACTGATATATAGTCTGATATTTATATGGAATTTTAGGCGATTTGATTTCCAGATTTTACTTAACCTGGCCATTGTCTGATTTGCTTTTTTCAATCTTTCGCTAAACTAATTCTAGAGACCCTGTATTGGAGACCATTGTCCCTAAATACTTAAATTATTCTACCTCATTATTCCTTTCTCCATCCAATGATATTTAATTTTCTATTGCATACTCCGTTCTCATCATCTCTGTCTTTCTTCTATTCATCTTCAGGCTCACCTCGTGTGATATTCCCTGCATTCTTGTAAGCAAGCAATGCAATTCCTCTTGCGTTCTGCTTGTAGGTACATGAAAAGACACAGTTCACATGTACCAGTATTGTCATGATTATTTTCATTGTATGTATCATTTACTGCATTATCATGATTACCATTATTGTACGTATTATTAACTGTATTATGTACTTTCAACCATTATTTCAGATGTTGCATATCATGAGATTAATTCCTGTAATGTTATTGATATAATATGGCAACATTGGGTCAGCATTGGCAACACTTATCTGTTGTGTTCCCATGATGCAGTCTGTTTGTCTTTGTTCGTCCCCTTAGCTGATAAGTTATCTTTTCTTGTATTGCACGTATCTTGTGTATTTGCTCTAATAGACATTGAGAACCTACTTTTTAAGTTGTATCCTTGCCCCACCGATTAAGGTTAAGGAAGTTACCAACACGTACACTGCTAAGAAGGACAGCATCATCAACATACTCTAGGTCTGCTTAATTCCTATCAACAATCCAGTCCAATCCTTCTCTACCATCTCTGACTGTTCTACACATTACAAAGTCCATGAAGAGGACAAACAACATAGGTGACAACACATTCCCTTGGAGTACTCCGCTGTTCAATGGAAAAACACTTGATAAGACTCCATTAACATTAATTTTTCACTTGCTATGCTCATGAACAGACTTAATCAAATTTACATATTTAAGAGGAATTCCATAATAAAACAGGATTCTCAACAAAATTGGCCGGTGTACACTTTCAAAGGCTTTTCATCGTCCACAAATACCACCAAAAGGGGATTTCTATATTCCACGCATTGCTGTGCATCATGTCTCAAAAAGGAAAATTTGTTCAGTGTAACTTCTACCTTTTCTAAATCACACTTGTTCATCTCTCAGCTTTTCATCAATCTTTCTCTACAGCCTTTTAAGAATAAGCATACTATACATTTACATAACAACTGACGTAAGTGTTATGGCTCTGTAATTATGGCAATCAATCAGGTCTTTCTTTTTGGCTATTTTCACCAACACTCCTAACTCCCATTCATCAGGTTTTGCCTCTCCATGCCACATTCTACAAAATAATCTTGTAAGTAGTCTGGGAGTCCCTTCATTCTCGGCCAGTATCATCTCGGCAGTTATTCCATTGCATCCAGGGGCTTTCCATCTCTTTAGTTTTTTTAGGATAGCTTCGACTTCCAACACACTGAATTCATTCATGGACACATCAAGGTCTTCTTCAGCTTCAAGTATATCAATCAAATTATTCCCTTCATATGTCCTATTCATGGCCTCATTGATGTGTTCCATCCAACGTTGTCTTTCTTCATCTTCTGTTGCTATAACAGAGCCATCTCTCTTTTAGATGGGTATATGCTTTGTCATCTTTGCCCCAGTCGAGATTTCATTGATAATTCTATGAGCAATTCTCACACCATAGCCACTTCCTGATATCATAGCTTTGTCGGCCTCATCTGCTTTACTGTCTAGATACTCTCTCCAGTCATTCCTGGCTTTTTTTTTACCTCACTGTCAATACTGAAATACTTAGCATGCTCTACCTCGTAATTTTCATTACTTCCTCGAAAACTTTCAACAATCAATTTCTGTCTTAGTCTCTTTTTTACGGTATCCCAAGTATCATTTGATATCCATGGCTTTCCTCTTTATCCCGAGACTTCACTACCAACCAACTGATATATGTACTTAATATCACACAGTTCTTCATTAATTATCTATTTTTCGTCTCTTAAAGTCTCTAAGACTGCAAATCGATTCCTACATTCAATTACAAATGTTTATCTGTGTTCTTCCTCTAGAAGCTTAGTTGTATCAAACCTAGGTATTCTATCTATCTTTTTGTTGGGTGCACTCAGTTTTAGTTTCAGTGTGGCAATGAGGAGCTGGTGATCACTACCAATATCTACACCTCTACAGCTTCTTACATTTCTACGAGTCCTCTTTCTCTATTAATGGCCATGTGATCTATCATATTTTTGTAATTGCCACATGGTGAAGTCCATGTATACTAAAGGGATGTTCTTATGTTGGAACAGAGTACCTCCAATGACAAGATTGCTTACTGAAGAGAAACTTATGAAATGTGCTCCATTTTCATTTGTAACTTCGCCCAGACCCTCGAGCCCCATCACATTCTCTATCCCTTAATTATTTCTTCCAACTTTAGCATTGAAGTCGCCAATCACAATTTTTTATCTCTCTCAGGTATCTCATCTATAATCTTCTGCAGTTCTTCTATTCATCTTTCCTTTCTTCTGGGCAAACGTTTGTTGGAGCATAACAAACTATAATACTAATATTTCACTGCTTTGATTTGAGTTTTGCTAGTAACAATCTACTATTTACAACCCTCCACTAGGTTAATGCCGCTTCTGCTCTTGGTGTCATCGTCATTCCTACCCCTTCTCTTCTAGCTCCATCTGATCCTCCTGAGTAAATACATATATATATATATATATATATATATATATATATATATATATATATATATATATATATATATATATATATATATATATATATATCCCCGTTTGTGTTTTAATTAGGGCCAAGATATCCAGACTATATTTCATAAATTCACTTTCCACTTGCTGTAACTTCTCAATCTGATTCATAGTTCTAACATTCCAATTACCTTTTTTTTCAGGTTTTCTTTAGTATTTATAAACCAGGAAATTCTTTGTAACCCATTACGCCCGGGACTGGGGGCCATTCTTTCATCTTCTTTACCCATGACTGACTAAATCCACAGAGGATTCATTGGCTAGTTACATCAAAGGATAGCTAGGTCTTTGTGATGCGCAGTGCCTATCTAACTAAGGCAAGTGACCCCTGCCAGTCCAAACTAATTCTAGTAAGATCAACCGGCAGGCATCAGGAGTAGAAGCCGAAGAGACTGTTTGTCCATTGCCTTAATCCCCTCCGTCACCTTGCTACCAGTGACTTCATCGAGATTTAGGGGAGTATTTCCTCCACACCCATAGCTCTCATTACACCACCAAGTTGCTCATCTGCTTATACGAGTATAACCGTTGGCAAACATGGATTGCCAAGATATACCGCCTAACACGGCGTATATATATATATATATATATATATATATATATATATATATATATATATATATATATATATATATATAAACTTATAATTAAACATTGACATTATTGTGCACCGTGGTGGTTGACGCCCTCTGGCTACCGAGCGCTAGAAAGTGACCACTTGTTAAATACCCCTTCGAACAATGACAAAGTTTTACCCCATACCGAGATCTCATTGGCCGCAACCAACACAACAACCGAAATAAAGTATTAAGACACTAACAATGCTGACATGCCGTTTAGATAATTATTTTCCGCTATACTTCGTAACACAACAAATTTCTAGTCAACACTCCACTACACAATTTTTACTTGTATAAAGTTATAATAAAACATTAACTCTCATTATAGCGCACCGTGCCGGTTGAACTTAGACAATACTAAGGAAAGGGAGAGAAAGGAATGAAGCGGATTATAATACAATTGCTTTGACGCATTTATCCTTTTTTCTATGGAGTCTTTAACATAGACATTTTTGCTTTAAACTGACTTCAAACGCCTTTGTCTTCGGAAACATCTCTCATTCACGCTCATGTTTGCGGCAGCGGTTGCCCCTCCTGACCTTAGCGAATGAAGGCCAATGTTTAAATTTGGAGCTATATATTTTAACAAAGTAACAATGTTATGTTTTCCTGCAGTATAACTGAGCTTATTTTTCTGATTAATTTCGAAATACTATTACTTCTAAAAGAGGGCTTGGAAATAAAATTATCAGAGGACAAATCAATTTCGGCCTCTTCTGTATAACATAAAAACATTGAATATGGACATGCACTTGTGTCACCTTTTGCTATCAAAACTTCGTTACCTTTTCTGTATTGATCATTCTTACACTTCTCTATACTAATTCTTAAATAATTTTTCTCAACAATGAAATCTTTACTTTTCAATTGACTTAATTCGTCGAATCTCAAAAAACTAGCAAAGCCTATCAAAATCATAGTTAAGTTTCTCAATATAAGAACATCCTTACTGCCTGTATACATAGTGCACAGATTTTGCAACATCTTACGATCAATAGGATCCTTCCTACCCACCAGTCTACCAGTTAATCACTTCACGAATTCTTGCAAAAATTTAACAAATGAATTTTGTGTAGGATCTGAGGTATCACTGATTTCATGCATCCATTTTATGGAATAAACAGCAGAGTCCTCTGAAGAATACAAAGTACTGGAATCCAATAAATGTGTAATAGGTAAAGCAACATGTACTGGCTGTACCGGAATTTCTCTTTGCTCGTAGCCATTTATGAAAACCTTCCATCGTAAAAAAAAAAAAGTTTTTAGGTCTTGTTGGCACTGTCACTCTTGGATGATAGAAGATAACTGCACATGTGACCTCTGACATTTCCCAATTTGCTGCCTAATGAAATGCCACTATCAAAGACTGTTTTGTTGACGGGTAATTTCACACCTAACCCTGGAAAACAGATTAAATGAAATAAAGCATGTGCATATATAAAACTAAAATTTAAAACTATATCCTCAACACCGACATCTTAAATTTGCAAAAACTGATTTCTTACTCTTCCCGTGCGTAATCAACCTTTTGTTTGGTAAAGATTCGTAAAATCTAACAAAATATTTAAAACTGTTTCCCTCGAATATCATAGGCCAATAAAGAGAGGATTTCAACTCGAGAATAACCAAAGTATCTGAAGCCATTTCTGCCACCATTTTGTTAATAACCTTGGTATAAGACTAGGTGGAGTTGGCTGGAGAGATAGGTATCATACAGCATTCACGTCAGCTTCAGTCGATGTTGAATAGTAATCCTCTTCATCAGAAGTGCGGTTGATGGAGGTCTTGAAGGTGGTGAAGTGGCTGTCAATAAGGGTGTCGCCTTTAGGCATCAGCTCCTTCATGGGAAGAATATCAACATTAGGGATGGCAGGGCGAACAGGTTCAGGTAGGCACAAAGTAAGTTCACCTCCTGAGGAGAGCCGTTCATCGAAGGGTTATAAGCAAGATATATTGGTCATTTTCTCTGAGGGCAATCAAAGCCTTTTGGTCCCCAAATGGTTGTTGAAAGAGCTGGAAAAGCTTGGCTATACTGGCGGCTGGCGATGGCGGGTATTGCTCCAGGAGGTATACTTTGAGGGCTATTGTTAGCAAAGACAGTCTGAGATTTCCAGGAAAGTGTCCTCAGGTATTGCCCTAAAGACACACAATGCTTTGATGCTTGTGTAAGTTATGCTCTTGATACGAAACTGAAGCTTGCCACGCCGAAACCAAGCAAATGCTTCTTTACTAGCAAAGGGCGATAGTTTCATGAATGTGACAGGGATGTAAGAGTCAGTGTCGGAGGGCAGCATCATCAAACAGTAGGACACAACAGTGAAGGGGAAAGCTGAAGGGAGGTGTTCCTCCAGCAGTCACCAGTTGTTCAGGTGACCTGTTATGTTATAACAAAGAGGCAAATAAATTCTATCAAACATACAACGAGTTTATATACAAACATTTGCATGTAAGAACGTCACAAAAACTGAAACCAGCTAATGCAGGAAAAAGGCAAGTTCAAACAGATTATTTTATTAGTGCAGGGGGAGAGCAAGATATACAAGTAAAAGGAATTACCGTTACAGTGTAAGAGCGTGTGTGAAACACATGTGGTTCAACATAGGTAAAAAAACAAAAACATGCCTCTCCAGAAACCAAAGAATGGACATTACTTCCTAATTAAAGATATTATAATTTTCTATGGGCCTTACAGTACCCTAGAACAAAGTGAATGGGTTGCTTTCTACACTCTTCATCTCATTGAAAAATCACTCCATTGACAGTAACGCTACTCACAACTGTTTTCACCAAAACTGGACAATCAAACCTATGATATGCAAGTAACTGATCACTGGTAATGCAGCTTTCAATTGGTTATAGGCCCTATCTTCTTTCACTTTGCAAATTGGTTCCTTTTTATATAGCATCAAAAGGTCACGCCATTTTTCAAGAACCCCATATGTATTCACGGTAATGCCAGTACCTCCCTCACTTGTCTCTCCCCTCTTTCATAGGAACTTAGCCTTTCATAACTTCAATCAGCAGAATACACCCTCCTGTCATCACTTTTACAATGTACGTTTCTCTTCAAATAGAGAATAAGGAAGTCTAAAGAAAGTATAAATTCAATACCCGGTATAACTAAGATAGGCAAGATAAAAATATCATGCCCAAATTTAAAAGATCGCACCTAAAAGTGATTCAAGAATAGAAATGGTGGCACCTGTCTCGATTAGGGCTTTGATCAACTTATCTGGCAAACCTCTTCGGATCGCCAAGCTGCCATGTTAATTCCAGAAATGGACATCACTGGTTCACTACCTCACATGTGACACCGCTGTAGGAAGCTGCCGTCTCCTCTAGTGCCACAGTGATGTAATTGGGGATACTGAGGGACTGCTACAACCCGCAGCTCAGTTGGCTCCTACTCCATTGTTCCTGGGCTGCTCGCAATCGCCACTTCACTGACTGCTACAGCTGGCAAGTCGGGGGGGGGGGGGGGGGTGTTGGCGGGGGACGCATGGGTCTCCATCATCTTACCCTTCCTCTGCCTTCATTGCCCCCCCTTCCTCAAATACTGGGTGGGGATTTGTATATCACAACCTGCCCGGTCTTAGGATTGATTTTTTGTCGGGCAATAACGAAATAGAAGACCATAAGCTTGACAGAATTAACAGTGGGAAGCTCCCTGGGTTGGGCACTCCCCATATTGATGCCCCTTTCTACAATACTGCTAACGCCTGGTGATTTTCCTTCCTGGCTAACTTCACTCTCCCCTTCTCTGGATTGGAAATTGGTGGCCACAGCTTCTTCCACAGGTTGATCTCGCAGTTGCCACCTGATCGGAATCGTGCGGATTATTCTCAGTCACAATTTCTCCTTAAGAACTGTCCAGAGTGCATTGTATCACCATCACTAAATCTGCAAATGAGCGATTATCATTGAACAAATAGCTATATTGAAACGGATTTACCAACCCCCAAATGTGTTTGTGAGCTATCACTTTCTTAACACCTGATAGGTTGGCACTTCGATTAGCAAAAAAATAATTTCAGTATATCCCTGTCGCAAAATTTAGAACTGATTCCCCTAATCGAATTTTTGGTTGATAATATTCTTTCATATCACCTATTCTTGTATTGGGCAAGGTGTATCTCTCAAGTAGATATTTCTTTATTTCACTATAACCACTCAAGCTATCTGGCTGCGTTCAAAAACAAGAGCAACCCTCCGACGCCCAAAAAGATACTAAGATTGATCATCAGCCCTCTACGCCGCCCGATGTCTTGGTGGGGGAGTACTTGTAAGGACACCGCTCCCTTCGTCGTCCAGAAAATCCACAAACTGTTTATTTATTTTAATTCTCCTTTCGCCACACAGTGGTTTCCCATGTATATATATATTCCGCTCTATCAGAGCTACATTTTGACATATGTATTATTACATCACATGTTTCTGTTAATTCATAATTCGTATATTTGTAAGTGTAAGAAAACATATATTTTGGCGGGCAATTCAATCTGGTTTGGCGCCAGCGCCATCCTACCTTTCCGTCCGCACCTTGTAATATACTCCCACGCACATTTGAATAAAGTATCAGTTGATCTTGGTGACGCTTGTCTCACTGTCCTTACAAGAGTAATTTCCCCCTTTTCCCACTTTCTTGGAGGATGAAAAGATTTGTCCTTTTCTTTCAAACTTAATAGATATTCAGAAAGTCACCTTTCCTTAAAGTTTTCATGAAGCCAATCCCTAGTTTCCAAAGTACGAGCAAGGAGAGAAGAATGCTCATCCTCATCACCATAGTCCCACTTAGGAACTTGTTCAGAATCACCAAACATTAATGAAGGAATAAATCTGCCAACCAAGAAAGGATTAGGAGAAATTATATCTAACTCTTTTTCACAAGATCTATAAGTTAAAGGCCTATTATTCGAATTTTTCTGAATGTCAGAGAGGAAAGTGACAAATTCAGAAAATGAAGGATTATATCTACCAAGAGTTTTAAAAAGGCAATGCTTCACTGTTTTAATTAATCTTTCCCAAACAGCACCATACCACGCTGCGTACACAGGGATAGTCTTATGAGAAATTGAAGCGACCCTAAACTTTTCCTCTAACACAAAAGAAGTAAGTAACTGTTCAATTACATTACTACCCTGAACAAAGGATTTGGCATTATCAGAATAAACAGCAACAGGAACACCAAACCTATTAGAAAATCTAATGAAACCTAATATAAATTCGGAGGTTGACATAGACTGGACAACTTCCAAATGTATTGCTCTTGTATTGAAACAAGTGAAAATAAGAATGTACTGTACACCTTAAATTTTTCTCAATTTTTCTCCCTCAACCATAAGTGGCTTGTATAATCCACACCAGTATGAGTAAAAGGCACACTCAAATTAACCCTGGAAGAAGGAAGCGAAGAAGGAGAAGGATACTTCAGTGTGCTAGCATTATAACACTTGCATACAATACAATTCTTAAGGACAGACAAAACTGCCTGCCTAGCCTTCACAATCCACAAACCATGCATGCGCAGAAAACTAAGAGTGGACTGCAAACCCATATGCATAGACTTACAATGGGCATAATAAATCAACAACCGTGTCAAATGATACTTCTTATCCACAAAAATAGGATTGACAATATAAAATTTTAAAGTAATGTTTTTGTAAACCGACCTTTAGTTCGCATTGTACCATTATCATCGAGAAACAAATCAAACTGCCAACTAAAGGTGGAACTTCAACTGAAGAATCTCTACTCTTTAGATAAGATAATTAAAGAGGAAAAGCTTCCTCTTGCATCAACCTTAGAAGGTAATTAGAAGCTTCCTCAACAGGGTCAGCTTGAATTTTCCTAGATTTATATACAACAGTAAATACCTTAGAAACTACACTTATAAGTCTAGAAAAACTAGAAAAATTACTAATATTTACAAGAGGTTCCTTTTTAGGAAACATTACAGGAGAAATTAAGTCACCCTTCACATTATCAGGAATACAACCCAAAAGACCCTTAGGCCACTCGTCAGGAGAATTCAACCAAGAAGGGCATTTTCTCCAGTTACTTTAGATATTGACACGTGGTACATATTACCCATGTTGTGAGCACACATTTTCACCATTATCGTGAATAGCCTTCCGAACTTCAGGATCACATTTCAACACGTGGTGGGTAGTCCCACATGCAGTACTTTTCTTAAATACCCCCCTTATCTTCTCTTCCATGTCTTGGATTTTGTCCAGGTAACGGTTTCTTTGAATCAAAGCATTTACCATTTCATCTTCATTATTGTATACATTGCATATAATTCTTTGTTTTAATTTTCCGATTTTTCTCGTCTCAGTATCGGCAACTAATGTCTGAATCATGTTTACCGCCTCCTCTCTGATCTTTTTATTAACAAAGTTTACATCAACGGTTACATTTGAAGTTGACCTCGTATTAAGAAATGGAATGATCTTAAGTGCATGTTTGTCTTCATTTTTTTTATATCAGTAATTTTAGTTGTTGTCTTAGTTGATTTATTAACTTTTTCAGAGTATGTAATTTTCTCTGGTTTTGGGTCCATCAATGTTTGAAGTGTTACCCTAAATGATTCCATTTCCATCGCTAGATTACCAACTGTCACAGTGAGGTCAGTAGTCGGTAGAATTTTCTGCGTGTGCACTAAGCTCTGCAACTTGGTTTTCCAATTCAGCAATTCTGGTATCTTGTTCATTCAAAGCATACTCTCTCATTCTCAGTGCCTCCTGTAATTTTGATATAAGTAGTTTGACTGTTCTGGCTTCCTCTACGCAGTGCAGGCATATTCAATTTTAATACGTCTTTATCCTTGATGTTTGTCACTATAAACACACACTTCTTATGATAGTATCTTATGCAATTACATCCTATCCACTTATTTGGGACTCCTCCCGTGGTACCACATAAGGGATAGCACTGGAAGTCAGAGTCAAACATGATATACTATTAATTCTTACTTCAGTCTCTCCATGGGATTAAATAATCTCTTTGCAAAGATTTCATAAACGAGAAACATAAGCTTAAACCACGGCCAAGGTGAATGTTCAACAGAGCTCCGCGCAAACACGTCTTCAATTAGCAACGCTCTGCTAACTTCTCTTTTATTAAATGATATATTCTTTTTTCCCTGTACCCTAGCTTCAAAATACATGGTTTTGATGTATAAAGCTCCTAGTTGAGACATATACTGTAAAAGAAATACATTGTTCCCCTTCATTTATACCTACATCGACTAAACATGAAATATTAATTTTTACAACTAATTTCCTTAATGACAAAAATCAATTATTCCCATTTAGCCTAATACGATAGTGAATTTTGTTTGTGAAGTATGTGGAGAAGTCGGGCTTGTTTGAAATAGTATTTCAAGACGAGGACCTCAAAGCATATGTCCTGAAAGCCAAAAATAATTACGTTGATACCATGAGTGGCAATAGTATTATTATTATTATTATTATTATTATTATTATTATTATTATGTGATTGCTCCTATATATATATATATATATATATATATATATATATATATATATATATATATATATATATATATATATATATATATATATATGTATGTGTGTATGTGTGTGTGTGTTTTTGCGTATGTGTTGCAAGGCCCTGGCCAGAGAAATTGATGTACTATGTGAACTTTTGATTAGGACACAATAAAAATGAACCTATTTAAGTCTCGTGGCCTTCGGAAATGTAGTTAAATTTATCTTTTCATCACAGTGATGATTTCCACAAATTCAGTGGGTTCAGCTTATGAAAAGTCATTATTGCTTGTGATTCCACTCGATTAGTAGAAGCCTGTCTGAGGGTATCCTTGCATTACATAGTATAAACCTCTCGTAATAAAGTGTACAGTAATCACCGGATGTCAATTATGACCATAATCATGAAATATATGTGGAGCCAGGTGTGGGGTGCATTTAGTTAGGTATGATGTGACCGAAGTTTTACATAAGCTGATGAAATAAAAGTGAATATTGCCAAAGCCAATGATGTCAACGCCACCAGGTGAAACTACATGTTTAAAAGATGAAACGAAAAAGCTCTTGGATATAGTGGCGGCGATGAAAAAAGACGAGAGCAGCGAAGGCGGTCTTTCCAAGATTTATTTAATAGTTTAACCGAGTTAATAAGTATGATATTAGCTGAACAAGAACTAGAACGGCATGTAGCCACAACGTCCCCGATGCACATGAATGAAGTTCAGATGCACACGTGTGTGAATGCACATGCACAGCTGACTGAGGCTACTCAAGATGTTGTTGTTCGAAAATTGCCTGAACTTCACGCAAGTGTTAGGCCTTTTGATGACCAATGGTCTAGTGAAGGGTTTCAATCCATTGAAGTTTATTTCAGAGACTTCTAAGTGACCATAAATCGGAGGTAATGGATAGAAAAAGCTATACAAGTAATTAAATTACCTAATGGACATGGCTTGTTGGCAGCCAGATAGCTTGAGTGGTTATAGTGAAATAAAGAAATATCTACTTGAGAGATACACCTTGCCCAATACAAGAATAGGTGATATGAAAGAATATTATCAACCAAAAATTCGATTAGGGGAATCAGTTCTAAATTTTGCGACAGGGATATACTGAAATTATTTTTTTGCTAATCGAAGTGCCAACCTATCAGGTGTTAAGAAAGTGATAGCTCACAAACACATTTGGGGGTTGGTAAATCCGTTTCAATATAGCTATTTGTTCAATGATAATCGCTCATTTGCAGATTTAGTGATGGTGATACAATGCACTCTGGACAGTTCTTAAGGAGAAATTGTGACTGAGAATAATCCGCACGATTCCGATCAGATGGCAACTGCGAGATCAACCTGTGGAAGAAGCTGTGGCCACCAATTTCCAATCCAGAGAAGGGGAGAGTGAAGTTAGCCAGGAAGGAAAATCACCAGGCGTTAGCAGTATTGTAGAAAGGGGCATCAATATGGGGAGTGCCCAACCCAGGGAGCTTCCCACTGTTAATTCTG
>NC_090742.1:57483392-57505892 GCF_036898095.1 Palaemon carinicauda | reverse complement strand
GACGAACAATCTCATCCCTAGGTTTGAGGGCTTATTCCTTGTTACTAAGGTACACGAGAATAAGGTCACCTATGAGCTGCAGAGACTGCCTGATGGTGAACTGGTAGGAGCTCACCATATCCAGTTAAAGGCCTGGTTTGAACCTCCAGTTTATCTTAGGAGGCACTTTGTCTGGTACCCGAAGGGTCCTGCTCCTGTAACAGAGACTCTGAATAGTCCAGAACTCATGGATGACAGTCCTGCTTCTTCTGAAGTCTCTGAGTGTTCTGGTTCTAGTAGTGATGGTGACTTCTATGGGGTGGCTGCAGTGGTGGCATCCTACCTTTTGTCTCGAGATTTTAACAAGTCTCGAAGACCGAGGAAAAGTCACCATCCTACTAGAGCTATTACTCAGCCTAAGCCCATTCTTAAGCCAGCTAGGACTTACAAGAGAAAGAAAGCACTGGATGCTTGGTTATATCCTCCGGAAAATCGCCATGAGACTCCAGTATTAAAGCCTGAATCGTTTCGAGATCATTTGGTCCTCCAACTGTGGGAGAACAGCCACACTGAAATGTGTAAAACTCCGTATTTTGTCTCTCGAGTCGGTGGTTCACTGTCCTGTTCCGGAATTTCCAACGCCCCAGTTCTTTGCTTCTTCTTTCCGAGAGGAAGGTATCGTTCATCCTCCAGGGAGTTGGGAATTCGGGGAAGTTTCTAGTATTCCGTTATTGGAACTACTTTCTGTTGGTTCCAAGAGTTCCAGTCCAGATTGGTCAAGACATACTTCAGAAGGCCCTGTTTCTGAATCTGCAGTGTGTATTCATCCTGATAATGACTTTCTCGGCTTTTTGCCACCCGATTGTGACGACCGACTTTCGCCTGAAGATCCCACCTCCAGTGGGTTTAGACCCCCATGGACAAGGTCAAAAGGTCCTGTTCTTGACCTATCTTCAGTTCAGCCTCAAGTCCTGGAGTGGAGACCTCGTCTCACTGACCAGACGAATATTATAGAGAGGAAACCCTCCTCCATTCCTGAGTCACTTCAGAATTCAAACCCATTCCTACATTCTGATGGTAGATTAAAACACCGGTCAGAGCTCGAGGCTGAAGTGGCACAATCAGGTGTATCTAACCTGAACGCTACAACTTTGATTGGGTCGCCCGAAGCAAAACTTTGCCTCGAGTCATCGCCTGATTTCTCGGGATTTTTATTGTCCTCCTCTTAGTCTACGGATTCTGTCTCTCGTTTCCCTCAAAGAATGTCGATGACCCGCAGATACCAACTGTTATGCGAGGTTATCGATCGATTAAGGACACCCAGCTTGTACCTGGAGAGTCGCCGGCTTAGCCTGTCTCCAGTGCTGCGAGAAATTAATATGGCTCTCCAGCAGATTGCTGAATCACGGCGCCTGTCCCAAGACAGAATTTTGAGACTCAGAAGAACTATAAATCTCCCACTGAATTAATCTTTGTACAGTTTTTAAAGAAAGTTTTGATAGTAATTACCCCTTTTTTGTTCTTATTAGTCATATTTTAATTCCCACATTAGGGTAGATAAAAGGCTGAGAATGGGACAGGTAGTGTGAGGAAATCTTTATTTAGTCATGGTTTCTGTAATTATCGCATTTATTGTTGTACTGTAAATTGACCTGGACCGTGACAGTTACAAAAGATTCAATAATTTTTTTTATCCTGTAATACCTGTAGTCCCAAATCCATGAGTTTTGTATGCTTTTAAATTGATTTTGGACTGCAATGAATGTAATTTTTTTTTTAATAGATCCTGAATGTATTCCTGTAATACCGAAATTTTTTAAATAATGAAATTTATTATGTTGTATGTTATTGGTGTATTGTTAAGAAGAATAGACGATAATCTAAATTTTGTGTTTTAAGTACTGTGTTTCAATATTGTCTGATAGTTTATTGTCTATTCCTATTGCTTTTTGTTAAATCATGAGTCTGTGAAAAAAATTTATTGATGTAATTTGATATGTAACTGAAGGAAGGGATGATGAATTAAATCTTTAGTTGATCATCTTACCTTTTTACTGAATTTATTTTTTTTTGCAAGGTAATTTTTTTTTCACTTCAATACACAGAGTTTGCGTGGGGTGTTGCTGTCAGTTACCAGGTATCTTTTTGGATGGGCTTGAGGGCTAATGGGGGGAATGGAATAAAATAGTGGATTGTATCTTATGAAACATACTGTTATTTTTTATTTTTGTTATATATAGGGGTTTGTGTCTAAGAAAACTTTAATGTTTTTATGATAAAAAAAATATTGTTATTTTTCATATACAGTGTGTTATAGCGCTCAAGTCCCTCCTCCCCCCCCCAAAAAAAAAAAGTCTTAATCTGTTATTATTCCTTTCCAGGTATTGACAGCAGCCCCCTACACTCAGTAGGGAGTGTAAGGGAAGTTTACTCTTGAGACTACTGTATGTATATAGAAAACAGCGAATACATCCGTCCTTGGAATCCAATGTATCGCAAAACATTATGAAAGTGGATTATTGCCTGTTATTAGTGTGTAGTGGTCTGTGATGCTGCTCTGTGTTCATATTATCTTGCCTTTTAACTAGAAGTAAGCTACTGTGTTGCTATATGAGAGTGTGTCATAAAGATTAATAGTTCACAGGAGCTACTGAAATGGCATATCTGGTCGGATGCCCAAGAAGTGAATTCAGATGTTAGGAGGTGACTGACTGTGTTCGAGGTTAGTCTGAATTCAGACTTATTCAAAATCCCTTCCAAGAGTGAGAGATTTAGGTTCTACTGTTGTTGACAAACTTTTCGAGACATTATTATTGTGGGCCCACTGGGATCTGCACGGCATCGTATGCGGCCGTACTATTCTGAGTTTGATCATTTTAAGTGACTTTGCAGCTTAGTGGTGAACTGAAAATTGAAGGGACAGTATTGATTCAGGGAAAATTATTGTAGTACAGTATTTTCGCAAATTTATATTTTCTTATGGGTGGTTGGTTTGAGATGGCTTAGAAAACTTGAGTGTCCAGCATGTGAATAATTTTTTATTCTTATTCAAAATTTGTTTATCTTGTTACCCTGATGCTGAAGTTTTATGTAAAGGGATGCTAATTTTGCCTTTAATTGATTATTTTAATTGATATAATATTAATGTATTCCTAATAGTTTTTTTTGTTGTTCCATTTACAAATAAATATTTTTTTTTTGGCTTGTTTTTATGAATACAGCATTTCATTTCAGAACTTCTCACTATGATGTCCTTTCCTCAGCCACTGTTTTCATTAGTCAAGTTATCTAAAATTTATTTTCCCACACTGTGTCCAGTTATCAGTACAAAAAACATTTTCTTTCACCTAATGTTCTTATACTTTTACTTATGATCAGCAAGCTGAAGGCAGGAGAAGCAAAGGGGTACGTCAGGTTCTAGCTGGGTCCCCTTGCCCAGTATAAATCAAGGGGTGGTGGCCAGTACTCCGGTCTGTTGAACTGTTTTTGGGTATTCCACTGTTGTATATTTTTTTGTGTAATGAACGTCGGGTTGTGGTTGGCATTCGGACACTAGGCGGTTTGGGTGCTACCTTTGGCCACAGTCCGCAAACCACTACAATGTCGCTGTTGGTGCAATACTTGAATAGGTTTTCAACAACTCACTACACCCATTGGCCTTCTTCAGTAGAGAACTATCCAAGTCTGAATCCGACTACACTACCTTTGACTGCGAACTGCTGGTGGTGCACTTGGCTGTCCATCACATTTGCCATTTCCTAGAAGGTATACCTTTCGTCATTTGCATGGATGAAATGCCTATGGTCCACACTGTACTCGACAGTCATAAGCCTGGTCTGCCTGTTAACATGGACATCTCTATGCCAAAGCTGAATAAGATTTCACCCTTCAGCACGTCCCTTTATAATGAATACTGTCCCCGATGTCCTGTCAAGAAGCAAATTGGCTCCCATTAACCTTGGATTGGAATACAATGGCTTGGCAGAAGCTCAATGAAAAAATCCAGAGTACCAAGCATGTAGTACATCCTGCGCATCCCTCAGTTGGGAAAATGTCACTTTTGATGAATCCAATGCCACCCACCTCTATGTGTCAGTACCTAGTCCTTGGATACCTGGTTCCATGTGCCAACAGATATTTGACTTCATTCTTGGCCTTTCACATCCCTCACACCGATCTACTGCACAGCTACTGAAGACAAAGCTCATCTGGCAAGGCATTACTAAGAATGCTAAGGATTGGGTCCGCATCTGTATTTCATAACAAACTTCAAAAGTACTTCGACAGAGATTCAGGAGTGGGTACCTTTCCTCAACCTCATCATCGTTTTTCTCACATTCACGTCAATGCAGTATGGCCTTTACCCACATCACTAGGACACCATTACCTGTTCATCATTATCAACCGCGCCACTCGTTGGCCTGAAGCTATTCCAATGGAAAATGCGACATCCGCCTCATTTACTCCAAGGATGGATAGCAAGATTTTGTATCCCTGAGCATAATACTTTCTCACATGGGTACCACTTTCATCTCTTAATTGTGGATATTATTAGTTAATCGCCTGGGAAGCACTCTACATCAGACAATTGCGTACAATCCTGCTGCAAACGGAATGGTTGAACGTTTTCATCGCACCTTCCAAGCACCTTTGATGTCCTTCTGCAAGGACTAAAACGGGATTGCACAGCTTTACTGGGTTCCCCTGGGACTAAGGACCACTCCTAAAGACGCCCTGGACGTCTAGGCAGCTGGAATAGTATGTGGCGGTCCGTTGGTGGTCCCTGCCCAATCATTTCTGTCTGCAACCTCTTCCGACCATCTTTAGCCCCTACGTCATGCAGTGGGAAATTTACTCTATGCCGCAATACTTGTAAGCTCCAAGCTAAGTAACACATACCTGCAGATTTGCACTTCAGCACTGCATGTTTTCCTGCACAACACCACTAGTAAACCACTGCTAAGGCCCTCTTACACGGTCCCTTTCTTCGTGATCTGTCATACGCTGAAGGAATTCTACATCAACTTTCGTGGCAAAGAAGACTGGATCTCCATTGATCGTCTAATACACTTGCATATCAACTGCCAGATGACTCACCTAGAGTAAACCTTTAAATAGCAGGGTACCCTATTTCACATGCATGTCATTTATAGCGAGGAAGGGGGGGAGGGCATGTACCACACGTTTTTCATGCAGGCATGTACACTATAATGTTTTTTTTTTTTTATTCTATCACTCCCTCTTCCCTGCACTCGTCATAGACCAACCTGTGTTTTCTTGCTAGCTTATGCTTTTTCATGTTTGAATTTTCGTGATGTTTCTGCTTGTAAGTCCCTGTATATAAACTCATGATCTGTTGAAATAAAGTTAGTTGTATTCACCTCACCTTTCAGTTATTACCAAACTGGCGCCTCACAAAATATGCTATTCCCAAACTATTAATGAAATAAGAATAGCATGTTCTTGCCTACTTCCTTTTACACATACTTTTACATTCTCTCTCTCTCTGTCTCTGTCTCTCTCTCTGTCTCTCTCTCTCTCTCTCTCTCTCTCTCTCTCTCTCTCTCTCTCTCTCTCTCTCTCTCTCTCTCTCTCTGTAATGGAGAAATTGACTTAAAACAGCATGCTATATAAGAACTTCATAAGGATTCATTTTATTGTTGTTAATTTTCTTGAATCGTAACACATATTGGTAGGAAAAAAATAAATTGATGTTTTTCTAGTATGTTTTCTTAAGTTTACAAATTGAGTATGCTAACTTTCCACTCTTTCCATAACCTAATTTCATATTTTTCCTTCTTTAGCCGATTGTAAATTTTATGCCAACGGTCGCCAGACAGAGCTTTATCAATAATAATTATCCCATAGTCTAGCGTTGGACTAATTCTTCCTCCAATTAAAACGTCTTTGTCAAATGTGAATTAATCACTCTACAGTAGTCTTGGTAGTCACGCTAGATTTATCGAGATGTTTGTGATTATTTTTTTTCATTTCCAGTGTGACCATAGGGGAACATATTATTAGTAATAGTTTTTTAAGAGTGAACACCGATGAATGTGTAAAATTAATAATGATCTATTGTAAATATCTTACTAATTATACTTTAATAATCGGATATAATCCTTTCCTACCTTCCATGGATTGCATGATCTGTTTACTTTCTTCATGCTTTTCAAGCTTTTTTTTTTTTATTTATTATATATATAACACTGACATGCGCATGTTACTTAAGTTGGAAGCAAAACGGTCGCTTTTCAAGGAAAGTAATCAACATTGATTATGTCTAATGATTAGATGAGTGATCACAAAAAACTGCCAGGTGCCGTCGTCTCATAAGCCTGTTCATCAAAATTAGGCTGTTTTGGGTCTATCGACTGTTTTTGGGCTCAAGCCATGACGTCCTGATGGAAGGTTCCTTCAGTAGCTTCCTTAGGTTATATATGACTACAGTAGATATTCCCAGAGAATTAAACTAAAGGTTTCACAGAATTCTAACTTCTGGCGCGAGTACCCATAAGGTTTCCCTTTAGGGTATCGTATAATAACAGGGGACGTATGCTTGACACCCCACATAGCATTTACGCTTCGAGGGGGAGTGTGGCAAGTATGGGAGGAGCCGTTGGTAAGCTCTCCTCCTGCGTTACTGTTACGGTACCTCGCGATGTAAACAAACGGCCGCCATAGCTGGCCGCCATCTTGACTGACGTCACATCCGCGCTCCATATCCGCATTTCTTCTTACGTAGCGTCTGTAATTCCTCCAACATCTGGGGCAAATATCTCTTTCCTGTGGAACTGGTGAAAGAGATAGTGGACAGAGCTGCCGCTGAGAACAGGAACCTTCTCAAAAAGTGGGGCATGTCCCCAAAGAGGAAATCTTCTCAGGATGACGTCTCCCAGCCTAAGGACTCAGTCCAACAAGCCCCGATCCCAACAGCGTCAAGCCAAACGCCAGTTTCCGGCACCCGCTACTCCCCAGCTAGTGGCCCAGCCACAGCACACCTTTCAGCTGGTCCCTCAGCCGGTGGTGGCCCAGTCACCAGTCTTTACCCCAGCCTATGAAAGGCAATCCATCCAGAGGGAGAGGAGGAAGGGGAGCAGGCGGCCGAGGTGGTAAACCCTCGGGAAACCAGAAGCAATGAAGTGCTTCCGGTGGGAGGAAGACTCTGCCACTTCCAGAATCGTTGGACCTTCGATCCTTGGGCCCACAGCATCGTCAAGAAGGGATTAAGGTGGAGCCGGATAACACCACCTCCAACCTTCCACCAATTCTTCCAACACTCAACCCCCATCCTGGAAGAATATGTCCTAGAACTCTAGAACAAGAAGGTGATCAAGAGGGTAAAGTCCCCCAGGTTCCAGGGAAGACTATTCTGTGTTCCCAAGAAAGACTTGTCCCCTCTCAACAAGTTCATTGCGAACAACAAATTCAAGATGCTGACTCTTCAACATATGAGAGCCCTACTGCCTCACAAGGCTTACACGGTCTCAATAGACCAGGCAGACGCCTACTGGCACATTCCAATGAATTACCAGGCTTCCTTCTACCTGGGATTCAGGCTTCAACGAAGACAGTATGCTTTCAGGGCCATGCCCTTCGGACTCAACGTGGCCCCAAGAATCTTCACGAAGCTCGCAGACACGATCGTCCAACAGCTACGCCTTCAAGGCGTCCAGGTGATGGCTTACCTAGACGATTGGCTGGTTTGGGCGGCATCATCAGAAAAATGCTCGTGTGCCTGCAAAAAGGTGACCCAGTTCATGGAACATTTGGGTTTCAAAATCAACACCAAAAAGTCTCGACTGTCTCCAGCTCAAAAGTTTCAATGGCTGGGAATCCATTGGAACCTTCAGTCACACCGTCTTTCTATCCTTCTGAAGAAAAGGAAGGAAATAGCGGGATCTGTCCAGAGACTTCTAAAATCCAAAGGGATTTCAAGGCGCCAACAGGAACAAGTGCTCGGCTCCCTCCAGTTCGCCTCAGTACCAGACCCAGTGCTACGAGCACAGCTAAAAGATGCATCGGGAGTCTGGAGAAGAAACGCATCCATCGCTCGAAGAGATCTCAAGAGACCTCTGCCAACCAGGCCTCGCTCATTCCTAAAGCCGTGGTCAGAGGCAAAGAACCTGAAAAGATCAGTTCCTCTTCAACCACCACCTCCGTCGGTCACTATCCACACAGATGCCTCGCTAGAAGGATGGGGGCGTCACTCCCACCAGTGACAAGTTCAAGGAACATGGTCTCCCCTATTCAAGACGTTTCACATCAACATCTTGGAGGCCATGGTGGGTCTTCTTACCTTGAAGAAACTGTCCCCTCGTCCTTCGATCCACATCCGTCTAACTCTGGACAGCGCCGTTGTGGTCAGATGTCTCAACCGTCAGGGCTCACGATCGCCCCAACTCAACCAAGTGCTATTACCCATCTTCCGCCTAGCGGACAAGAAGAGATGACACCTCTCAGCAGTTCACCTACAAGGATTCCGCAATGTGATGGCGGAGACTCTATCGAGGACAAGCTCCATAGAGTCGGAATGGTCCCTAGACGCAAGATCATTCTCCTTCATCTCCCATCAAGTCCCGGAACTGCAGATCAACCTCTTCGCAACTAGCGACAACAACCAACTTCCTCTTTATGTGGCCCCATACGAGGACCCAAAAGCGGAAGCGGTGGATGCCATGTCCCTGGACTGGAACAGATGGTCCAAGATTTACCTGTTCCCTCCACCCAACCCTCTGCTGAAAGCCCTCACCAAGCTGAGAACCTTCAAGGGAACCACAGCCCTAGTGGCACCCAAGTGGCCCCGGAGCAACTGGTTCCCTCTAGTCCTGGAGCTACAGCCCAAGCTGATCCCTCTGCTGACCCAGTTCTCTCCCAGCAGGTTCAAAAGTCGACTGTCTTCGCTTCATCAAGGAAAACCCGAGACCTTCATCTCATGATTTTCTCTCCCTAGCTGTGAAGAAAATGTTTTGAATCTCGAAGAAATGTTTAGACTTCCTAGAGGAATACAAAACAAAGTCTACCAGAAGGCAATATGAGTCATCCTGGAAGAAGTGGGTGTCTTCCGTGAAGGCAAAAAACCTTACGGAAATCTCCATAGATTTTTGTCTGTCCTTCTTCATTCACCTTCATGGACAAGGGTTAGCAGCCAATACGATTTCCACTTGTAAATCGGCCTTGACAAGACCATTACTTTATGCCTTCCAGATAGACCTGTCCAACAAAATCTTTAACAAACTTCTAAAGGCATGTGCTAGACACCGTCCTGCACCTCCACCGAGACCCATCTCCTGGTCTCTTGATAAGGTGCTCCATTTTGCTTCTAGCCTGAACAATGAATCTTGCCCTCTGAAAGACTTGACTCAAAAAGTGATTTTCCTTTTTGCCCTTGCCTCGGGAGCCCGAGTCAGTGAAATAGTGGCTTTATCTAGAGAAAAAGGCCAGATACAGTTCGCCGAAACTGGGGAACTTAACCTCTTCCCTGACCCAACATTTCTCGCTAAAAATGAACTCCCCACTAAGAGGTGGGCTCCCTGGAGAATCTGCCCTCTGAAGGTAGATGTCTCTCTATGCCCAGTGGAGAGTCTAAAGGTCTATCTTCGAAGAACTTCAGACTTTGGCGGAGGACAACCCTTTAAAGGAGAAACATCGGGAAGTAATTTGTCACTCAAACAACTAAGGGCGAAGATCACCTACTTTATTCGCAGAGTGGATCCTGACAGTACACCCGCGGGTCATGATCCCAGAAAAGTCGCCTCTTCCCTAAATTTCTTTCAAGCAATGGATTTCGAAAGCCTTCGATCTTTCACAGGCTGGAAATCCTCAAGAGTGTTTTTCAAACACTATGCGAAGCAGGTGCATGAACTCAAGAGATTCGTGGTAGCCGCAGGTAGTGTATTAAAACCTGCTGCTTAGTGCTGCGTATGACAGTAAGTTATTTCGGGACTCTAACTCAACGGGTGCCTGTGTTGACCCTAGTGCGATACATAGTGATTTTAAATGCCACCTAGTGTCACGGGAGACTGTTCTTCTACAAGGTGAAGTAACATAGACTTGATCACATGTGCCACATGTTTATTTGGACATGAAGTGTAATTAAGACTTTAAAAGACCTTATAGTTCCCTTGGAACTTATGTGTGTAATGGCAAGTTCTTCTTTTTCAGATTCCACACCCTGGTCTTATGTAGTCTTTAGTCTGTTTGTTAACCAACAATTTTACTGTAATTTATTTACCTTATTTCATATTAACGCGAATATTTTCTTGAATAGAATAGAAATTTCGCTATCATATGCGTCTTATTTCACCCTACTATATGAAATACATTACTGTTAGAGAGTTTTATTGCCCCTATTTTGACCTTTATTATGATTCATGTTAAAATATTGCTTCTATCTGATATATACTCACCTAAAGAAAAGCGAAATATTTGTTCCAACACAAGTACTTAACTTTCCTGATCTGTCTGTGAGACCGACAAGATCCTCGTCTACAGGTGAGTTTTCTTCATCAGGTTACTTCAAGACGTTCCTTTCATCCAAATAGGACTTCCCTGCCAGGAGGGCAGGAAGCCATGTCATAGTTAATTCCATTGGTAGTGACATGTAATGGAGATGTCACGGTCTCTAAGGTCATCAGACCAAAGGAATATTGTTTAGAAGTCGAAGGCACTATTAAAATTGGAAAAATCCACTATACACTAATTCTCTGGTACACTTCCCTCAGGACGTCATGGCTTGAGCCCCAAAAACTGATTTTGAGCAAAGCGAAAAATCTATTTTTGGGTGAGATAGCCATGACATCCTGATGGACCCACCCTGAATCTCTATTCTGGCCTGTTAGGCCCCTCCCTTTCTTATTGTATCATGGAGGCTGACAGAGACGCCGGAAGGAATGAGGATATGGCGCGCAGATGTGACGTCAGTCAAGATGGCGGCCAGCTATGGCGGCCGTTTGTTTACATCGCGAGGTACCGTAACAGTAACGCAGGAGGAGAGCTTAACAAAAGCTCCTCCCATCCTTGCCACACTCCCCCTCGAAGCGTAAACGCTATGTGGGGTGCAGATAGCTATGTGGCGTGTCAAGCCTACGTCCCCTGTTATTATACGATACCATATAGGGAAACCTTATGGGTACTCGCGCCAGAAGTTAGAATTCTGTGAAACCTTTAGTTTAATTCTATGGGAATATCTACTGTAGTCATATATACCCTAAGGAAGCTACTGAAGGAACCTTCCATCAGGACGTCATGGCTATCTCACCCAAAAATAGATTTTTCGCTCCGCTCAAAATACGTTTTTCAGCGTTTTCTGTGAATTAGAACATTTGTTTTACTAATATGCTTGTTAGAAATAAACTATCTCTCTCTCTCTCTCTCTCTCTCTCTCTCTCTGTCTCTCTCTCTCTCTCTCTCTCTCTCTCTCTCTCTCTCTCTCATCACAAAATATTCGATGACTTTTTCAAACGTGATTTGAGTGTAAACATACACATGATATCTAACGTTTTTTCTTCTATTGCTCATATTATTAACTAATCTATAAACAATAAAGAGATTAGTACAATCCAGGCTTTAGATATAATAACCCTCATACTTATTTGACCAAATGTAATTATGGAAATAAAAAGTTATGGAGTTATGGGATATGCGAAGGTGTTTTAAGACCACTAAGTAAGATATCCACCGCACCTATCATTCTATCACTATGCTTGTAAGTCTCTTTTTTTTCAGGTTCCTTTGCTCACATGACACCCCCCCCCCCCCCCCCCCCCCCCCCACCCGTGTCCGTCCGGCAGGCCATATCATCATCAGGCCATCAACTGTTGTTTTCTAAAATCATTACTTACAACGCCACGACACACGCTGAATGATAGAGTCCCTTTGCAAAGAGATTTGCACTCTATTACCGACGACATTAGGCTTATTTATCTGTCTGTGTCCTGGACTGTGTCCGGGAAGGGATTAAGATCCTTGCAAACTGGGAATAAGTGCTAAAAGAATAGATCGGAAGTTCACAGGAATATTTTTTTCCCTGGAAGTTAACAGTCTGTGGGAACATGTGCATATGTGGAAGGGGGAATGGAGGGGATCGAAGTACCTCGTGTTCAGTACAAAAGAAGACTCGAGGATCTTTGCTTAGTGAAAAGAATGAATGATTAATAACATAGGAAAGACTTGTATGAAGGAGATGAGTAATTAACTTCATGAACAGGTAAGTTAAAACTATTGTGAAGTAAAGATTCAGTTAGCAACCATGTAGGCACTTCCAGGAAAAGCTAATAAAATTGCGCTGAAACTTCTAACCCCGATAGTGAATCATTTCATAGCTATCTATAGAAGAATATAATTCACAACTGTATTTTGTATCTCCACAAATTTTCCTTACATGTATTTGCTCAACTCTCTTATACCTATAATTTCGTGACCAATGTGCACTTTGCCAGCTCCTATATATGTGTGTAAAAAAGTTAGAGGTATTTAAATATCTCTCCTGATTAGATGATGGTACGTTTGTCAGAAGTATCGTCATCAATTCTGAAGTAATACCTAGTAATAAATGTATGGCCTTCACCTATCATTGTAAACCTATTTTGCGTCTTATCTGCTTCCCGTTGCTTCATAACTACCTGACAATGTCTCATCTTTAGTCAGAAATATGATCAACAAACAATGTTCATGATATGTAAATGTGTAATTAGGATTTCAAAGACTAACTGCATAAAGCACCATAGTCACATGAAAATCTCTTTACTTCTTCTTCTTCTTCTTATTTTCTTCTTCTTCGTCTTCCTCTTCTTCTTCGTCTTCCTCTTCTTCTTCTTCTTCTTTTTATTATTATTATTATTATTGTTATTATTATTATTTTTGTTAAGTAAGCTAAAAATCTACTTGAAAAAGCAGGATGTTACAAGCCCTCTTGGATCCTTGGATCCTCATAATGACTTCTTGTTTCACTAATGTTTGCTGTTCAACCGAGAAAAAGGATAAATAAAGTTACCTCAACTGATTATCTGCTCTATATTGTCCTTCATTGAAAATTTTAAAATTTCTGCTTATCTAGCTTCCTATCTTCTCGCCCCAGCCGCCCCCCCCCCCTCCAAAAAAAATAGAAGAAAGGAAGAACTGGCTATTTTATTTTTCTTGGACTCATCCTTAGAGGATTTCAAGACAGATGCGATAGTTATATAATATTCAATCATATTTATGTACCGGTCATGAAAAGTAAGGTATTTGAAATGCATATATATATATATATATATATATATATATATATATATATATATATATATATATATTATATAAACATATATATATATATATATATATATATATATATATATATATATATATATATATATATATATCTATATATAAACATATATAAACATATATATATATGGTGCAAACAAGTACAATGTCGTACTTCCTTGTTATCTTGAAAAGGTTCCACAATGATGTAAGACGTGTTTGAAAAATTGGTGTATATTTGTAGATATTACAAAATACCTTTAGAGCTTTCGTCCATCATCTGTGGACTTGGTCACTAATTTTAGTGACCAAGTCCACAGATGATGGACGAAAGCTCTAAACGTATTTTGTAATATCTACAAATATACACCAATTTTTCAAACACGTCTTACATCATTGTGGAACCTTTTCAATATATATATATATATATATATATATATATATATATATATATATATATATATATATATATATATATATACATATATATATATATATATATATATATATATATATATATATGTCCCATGTCGATGAATAATGAGACATCTGAACATGAGTTTTTTCACTTTATTATAAAAAAGCTTCGCAAATACACTTTACACAGATCGATACTCTTCAGACAAGTACCTACTTGTTCTTATGATCGCTTGAGTGGTATTGTTTACACCTTGAGCAAGTAAATGCAATGTTGGTCTCTCAATATGCTGAATTGTTTGATTTTGTGGAAATCTCCACTGATGGAAATATACTTTCACCAATAGGCTTACAGCAGGTCACCTATCAGAATAACACACGCCATCTATAACAAAGATCAGTCATCGCACAAAAAAATTTATGACAGTCATAGTTCTATTAAGAACGTCATTAATCTCACTGTATAAAACACACCTCTACATATTTTTCATACAACAATTAGGACATTACTCGCCCCCAACAGCTCCTCACTCAGGGAGGAAGTGCACACTCGCCCTCTCTAGTCTATGATATATGGAGGACACTCCGACCTGGAATAGGGCATGACACGTACTAGACATAATTACAACATAAAATATATACATAGGAATCACCCAAAAAAATAAACATCCTCCAAAAAAAAAAAGTGTAAAATTGCATAGAAAAATGTTCAAAGAATGATATAAAATAATTTCACTCATTTCTTCTCATAACCTATAATACAGAATACCTAAACAAAAAAAACAAAAAATCATATCCATATCAGAATTACACAACCTCATCAATAATCTCCCTCTGGTAGCGGTCATACGGGACTTTTGGGCGGGATATGGGTAAGAATAGACAGATCTATCAGGACAAGAGCAGGATAAAGAAAACTATAAACAGGCAAAGAAAGAAGCAACAAGAGCAGTAGAAAAGGCGAAGGCAGATGGAAACACCAGAAGGAGAGAAGAAAATATTACGAATTGCTAAGGCCCGAGATGCTGCATCTAAAGATCTGACGCAGATAAGGCAAATAAAAAATAGCAATGGTATAGTTCTAGCAGAATAGAATGATTTTAAAAAAAGGTGGGAAACTTATTTTGAAGGACTATTGAATGAGGAGAACCAAAGAACGGTATTTGAAGATGGACTCCCAAACGAGGCAGTTACCATAGGAGTGACTAGAAGAGAAGTAGAACAAGCAGTAAAGATGAAAAATAGTAAAGCTGCAGGACCGGATAATATAACAATAGAGGTATGGAAGAGTCTTGGAGAGGAAGGCATAGATATCTTGTGGGACCTGATGCAAAAGATCTTCAATCAGGAAAAGATGCCAGAGGAATGGAGAGGAAGCTTAATCATCCCCATCTATAAGGCGAAGAGAGACATCCAGGAATGTGGCAACTACAGAGGCATAAAGTTGATAAGCCATACTATGAAGATATGGGAGAAGATCATAGAGAAGAGACTCAAAGATGAAACAACAATTGGTAAGGAACAATTTGGATTCATGCCTGGAAGAGGGACTGTAGATGCAATATTTGCTTTGAGGCAGATGACAGAACAACATCGGAAAAAACAGAAAGGATTACATATGGTCCCTGAGAAATACATAAGAATCACCCAAAATATGTATGAGAGGGCAGAAGCAAATGTTAAGAGCAGTATAGGCCTAACAGAAAGTTCCCCAGTAAATGTGGGACTACATCAGGGGTCTGATTTGAGTCCTTACCTATTTGATCTGGTCATGAATGTAGTAACACAATATATTAGAGATCAGTCTCATTGGTGTATGATTTTTGCTGATGATGTTATACGGTGTAGCACTAGGCGAGAGGTAGTAGAAGAGAAACTGGAGGAGTGGAGAGGAGAGATTGAAAATAGAGGATTGAAGATCAGCAGGAAAATGACAGAGTATTTGAGATTGAAAAATGGGGAGATTGGGGAAGTTAGTTTACAAGGAGAGAGATTGAAAAGAGTTGAGAATTTCAAGCATTTAGGATCAACAGTTGCAGAGGATGGTGATATGGGGGCAGAAATAAACCACAGAATACAAGCAGGATGGAAGCATTGGAGAAAAATGTGTGGTGTACTATGCGACAGGAAAATAGGGGTTAAGTTGAAAGGTAAAGTGGACAGGACAGTTGTGAGACCGGCAATTATGTATGGAGCGGAGACGTGGGTAATAAAGGAGACAGAAGAGAAGAAGCTGCATGTGGCAGAGAGGAGAATGTTGAGATGGATGTGTGGGGTGACAAAAAGAGATAAGATACGGAATGAGGTAATTAGGGGTACCATAGGAGTTAGAGAACTATCAGATGAGATCCAAGAAAGTAGACTGAGGTGGTAGGATCATGTCATGAGAAGAGATGAACAGTATATTGGGAGGAGAGTGATGGAAATGGAGGTACAAGGAACGAGAAGGAGAGGGAGATCAAAGCGAAGTTGGATGGGCTTTATCAAGGATGACCGTCGATCAAAGGGATTAACCAGTGACGAATTGTGGGACAGAGGTAGATGAAGAACGCTGGCCACAAACATCGAACCCACATAAAAGTGGGAAAAGATGCAGACAAAGATTAAGAAGTTTACGGCCAAATTTTGCAACATAACTCACAACCACTGTTTTGCCATTATTAAAATCACCATTGTAGTTGCATTTGTAACTATCAATTGGTGGCCACTAGCCGTTTTCCTGCGAAAATCATTCAGCTTCCCGCCCTTCTCTTAAAACTCTAAGAATAATTTATTCACATCTACACCTTCTCTAACACTGCCTTTCTTCAGCCAGTAAGTATCACTACTCTGTTAGATTTAACCATATTTACTCGGTACGGACCCAAATACGCTGGCTCTAGTTTGTGTTTCTTAGGCTTTAATCTTTTCAAATACACACGATCACCCACAAATACTTTTTTCGGTGTGGTTTTGAACCTACCATCATACTTTAGGCTATGTTTTTCATTAGCTCTTTTCAAAAACCTTACAGTGGTGTTCATTACTCTCCTTAAGAGATTTAGCAAATAGACTCGGTATTGCTCAGTTGAATAATTTGGCAACTGTTGCGAATTAATCAGGACTGTATATGGTAACAAAGGATCCTGTCCATACGCTTAAAAGAAACGCGTGTCCGTGAGCGAGGCTTTATATGTAATGTTCAAAGCTAGTTTAGCTGTAGGAAGCATGGCTTGCCAGTGAAGGGAGTCATCCGCCAGTAAGTAACGTAAAATTCTCACCACTTCCCTATTATGCAATACCACTAAGCCATTAGCTGAAGGCCTATATGCGGTTACTGAAGTGTTCAATTTTCATCAAGTCTGTCACCGATTTCATCACCTTATTTATAATCTCGAGACCAGTCTCACTTATAAAAATGTTCGGGCAACCAAACCTAATAATGAAAGAGCACAGTGCCCTTTGCTAATGAATTTGCTGATTTATCCAACACTGAATAAGTATGAGTGTAACGAGTAAAAGCATCCACAGTTACACATAAATAATTATGTTGTGTTATACCTGTAGGAAATGGTCCTTCCACATCCATATGCATCCTATAAAACTTGATAGGAAACACAGGCCACTTTCTGCGCTTCTGGTACATTACTTTTATGTTCTTTGAAACAGTTACAAGCATAACAATATTTTATATAATTTTCTATAGATTTTTTCCTTCCCAACTAAAAGAAGGATTCTCGTGCTCTCCTTAATGTTCTATAAAACCCTAAATGTCCCGCTAACGGGCTTTCATGTACAATGTGCATGGCTCGATTAATTGAAGAGGGAGGAAGAACTACCCGTGCACAAAATTTCCCTCTCTCTCTCTCTCTCTCTCTCTCTCTCTCTCTCTCTCTCTCTCTCTCTCTCTCTCTCTCTCTCTCTCTCTCTCGGATATCATTTTCTGATTGCTCCTCGTGTGAATTCACATCCCGTTTTATATTTCGATGAGAGCCTTCCATATGTTAGTTACGTTCTTTGTTCCTCTTTTGTGCCTGAGTTGTTACTCCTTATAGGTAGTAGGCTGGCCAGGGCACCAGCCACCCATTGAGATACTACCACTTGAGAGTTATGGCGTCTTTTAACTGGCCAGACAGTACTACATTGTATCCTTCTCTCTGGTTACGGTTTATTTTCCCTTTGTCTACACATACACTGAATAGTCTGGCATATTCTTTACTTATTCTCCTCTGTCCTCATACACCTGACAACACAGAGATTTCTAAACAATTCTTCTTCACCCAAAGGGTTAACTACTGCAATGTAATTGTTCAGTGGCCACTTTTCTCTAGGTAAGGGTAGAGGAGACTCTTTAGCTATGGTAAGCAGCTCTTCTAGGAGAAGGGCACTCCAAAATCAAGCCATTGTTCTCCAGTCTTTAGGAGTGCCATAGCCTCTGTACCATAGTTTTCCACTGTCTTGGGTTAGAGTTCTCTTGTTTGAGGGTACACTCGGGCACACTATTCTATCCTATTTCTCTTCCTCTTGATTTGTTAAAGTTTATATCGTTTATATAGCAGATATTTGTTTTAATGATACTCTTCTTAAAATAAATTTTTCCTCGTTTCCTTTCCTCACTGGGCTATTTTCCCTATTGGAGCCCCTGGCCTTATAGTATCTTGATTTTCCAACTAGGGTTGTAGCTTAGCAAGTAATAATAATAATAATAATAATAATAATAATAATAATAATAATAATACTGCACCTCTACAGAGGCCATCAGCTACCTTGTTGACTTTACCGTCAATGTAGTCAAATCCCTTTATGTTAAATCACGTAAGCCGCGATGATCACTTTTCATCTCAATCGGCTGACCAAATAAAAAGAAACCGATGCCTTTCTAGAACCTAAAGAATAGCCAATGCCTCTCGATCGAATATTCTATAATTCTTTTCTGCCCCTTTAAATGCCCTGGAAGCAGAACAAATGGGTCGTTCTCTACCTTTATCATCTCGTTGAGAAATTACGCCAAAAATAGCTACACTACTCGCATCTGTTGTCACTAAAAACGGGCGATCAAATCTAGAATATTCGAGTGAGTCATTGCTAGTTATGGCAGCTTTCAAATGGTTAAAAGCCCTTTCTTCTTTCATTCCCCAATTTATTACTTTTTGTTTCTTTGAAGCATCTAAGGGTCTCGCTATCTGTCGAAAACCTGTTATAAATTTATGGTAATACCCAGAGAGCCCTAGGAACCCAGCTACTTCCTTAGGAGTACGTGACCTAGGAAAATCTCTAATAGGTTCTACTTTACTGGGGCAGGGTTGGATAACTTCTGGGTTTATCATATGACCTAAAAATTTGACCTGTTTACAGAAAAAAATTGTACTTTGACAGATTTATTTTCATACCATTACGCCATAATACTTCTAAAACTTTACGAATATGATTATTATGTTCTTCGACTGTTTTTCCTGTAATTATAATATCGTGTAAGTAAACAAGAACATTATGTCTAATATTAAGGGAGACAACACCTCCATCATTAATCTAGAAAAAGGACTTGGAGCACTTTTAACACCGAAAGTAAGAAAATTAATCTGATATAGTTGATCGTTGGCTATGAATACCGTTTTACATTTACTGTCTTCCTGAATGGGTATTTGATAGAATGCAGATTTTAAATCGATAGTCATAAGATATTTATTATCCTGAATCTTCATAAGTAATTCTTTGATCGAGGGCAATGGAAATGCATTATCCTTAGTAACTGCATTCAACTTCCTATAATCAACACAATCTTACCGAGCCATCCTTTTTCCTAACAGTTACAGTTGGAGAAGCCCAGGGGGATTCGCCCTCCTCAATAATCCGTTGTTCCCTTAATTTACTAATATCCCTTTCTATCTCTCCTTGGAAATGAATTGATACCTTATAAGGCCTTGGCCTAATCGGCTCCGCCTGCCTAGTTTCAATACTTAAGGGAAATCGATCAATCTTCCCGGGTGGCTCGTCTCCAATTGCAATTACATCGGAATAATTTTTAGCAATGTTACATATACAGGATGATATCATCGTGGACATAGTTTTCACGATTGCATAATAAAATTCTGTGTACAGGGTGGAGTTGCAGCTCCAAAGATCCCATTATTAGCCATTTCACATAACTCCAGTTCACACACAGAATTACTTTCTAACACAACTCTTTTATTTGACAAATTAACTATCGTGATGTCCGCTCTGTTCTCTTTTATTTCTGACAAGCCTTCTAAGACTACGTGTGCCCATTTGTCATGGGGTTTAACTATGAACTTTGTTCCCTCCGGGAGGGGCTTACACGAGGTCACTGATATGCTGGTAAGTGTTTGGGGAGGCAATACTTCTTCTGTTTCAGATACAGCTATTACCTTACTTAATTGTCTCTCCTTTCCAACACAAGCACTTACTCTCTCATGACTTTTTATCGGCAAAATGCACTCTCCTGCTTATTCTGTTATTCTATCTTTTTCCCCGCAAATGTATATCTGATTACTCATTATAAAATCCAATCGAAGTAGAGCCTCAATTTCGGGCATTCCCAAAGTGGACAATACAAAAAAATCATGTTTAAACTTCACAGATCCCACCATAAAGTTGACGAATGTAGTATGCCCTGCCTGTAATTTATCTCCTCCTGGCGTGTCGAGGATAATGGATACCACTGACTGTAGTGAATTTGGGGAGATTCCTTTTTCAGTAAACGAAACGCTAGCTCCTCTGTGGATCAGCGTTCAAATGGATTTTTCTGGTAGGTCAATCCTGACTGCTAATATTCCGAGCAGACCCTTAAGATATGTGGGGCACCTGGGCTGCAGTTGGTGTGTGTGCGCCATAGCCTGCCCAATCTCGGTGCTTTTTGCTTGGAACTCTCGTGATAGATGACCACAGGCCTGACAAGTCTGACTCATTTGTGACCCTCTCCACCACACAGCCAACTTCTGAGGACTCTTCTCACCTGCTGACTTTGTTCTCTCTCCCCTCTCCTGGTTTGGGTGTTGGTGATTGCTTCTCATGACTGCCACCTTTCCGGTATCTGTGCAGTTACTCTCCGTCATTTTTTCTTCTGGCAAACTATCTAGAATGTTTTGTATCGCTATCACTGCATCTGCAAATGAGGGATTGTCATCAAGCAAATAACTACATAAATACGGGTTTACGAATATGCGAATATGTTTACGGGCAATTGCTATTTTATCACCTTCTGGGAGATTGGCATTGCATATAGTAAACGAATCACAATCTCAAAAAATACAAGTTGTAAAACTGAGAACTGACTCACTCTCTCGAATTTTGGGTTTGTAATTTTCTATCATGTCCCCTTTTCTCGGATTGGGTAAAGCATATTTCTCAATTAGATGTCGTTTTATTTCAGTATAGCTTCTTGAACCGTCTTGTGGCCAACACATTTCTTCCATTGTCGGAGTATTTTTCATTAACCTAATTACTTGAATTGCTTTTTCTCCTTCTGACCGCCCATATGTGGCTACTTCAAAGTCTCCCCAAAACACTTCGATCAACTGAAACCTATAATTAGGCCATTGATACTCACAAGGCTTAACACTTGCCTGAAGTCCTAGCTATTTTCGAACTATAACGCTTTGAGTATCTTCATTCGGCTGTGTATGTGTGCCTTCACTTGTGTGCGTTTGATCTTTGTTTATGTATGTCGGATATGCTGTGGTTGTGCTCCTCTTCTCATTCAGCTGATAATCTAACCTATTTTGTAAGTCTTGCGTTCCTTGTTCTCGTCTATATCCTTCATCGACATCACCATAACCAACTGCTCTTTCATTTTCTTCTCTTGCAGCTATGTTAGTCCTTGTATGTCTAGGCATCTTGAACAGGCGTATTCTTTCACCTGACACCAATTATGTCCTATGTCGACAGATAATGAGACATCGGAACAGGTTTTTTTTTTACTTTATTATAAAAAGATTCGGAAATACACTTTACACAGCCCCATACTCTTCAGACAAGGACCTACTTTTTCTTATGATCGTTTAAGTGGTACTGCTTACCCCTCGAACAAGTAAATGCAATGCTGCTATGTCAATATGCTGAATTGTTAGATTTTGTGGATGTCCCCACTGTGATGGAAAAACACTCTCACCAATAGGCTTACAGTAAACACGTCACCTATCAGATTACCACACGTCACCTACAACAGAGTTCAGTGATCACGCACAACAATTTATGACAGTCGTAGTACTCTTAAAAAATTCATTGAATAAAACACACTTCTACATATTTTCCATACAAGGATAAGGACATACAGTATATATACTGTATTCGTAGATAAATAATTATATATGTATAAGTGGTATATATATATATATATATATATATATATATATATATATATATATATATATATATATATATATATATATATAATATATATATATATATATATATATATATATATATATACATATATATATATATATATATATATATATATATATATATATATATATATGTACTCGTGTATATATATATATATATATATATATATATATACACACACATATATATATATATATAGATATATATATATATATATATATATATATATATATATATATATATATATATATAGCCATGGCTTGAGTTCAACACGTGAATCGATACTGTGACCTGAATAAATTCTTCATGAGAGAAAACTTTAATTATTATTATTATTATTATTATTATTATTATTATTGTTATTATTATTATTATTATTATTATAATTATTATTATCATTCATTAAAATCCTTGGTACAACCCTAATTGGAAAAGCTGGATGCTATAAGCCCAAGGGTTCCAACAGGGAAAAATAACTCAGTGAGGAAAGGAAACAAGGAAATTGATAAACTACAA
>NC_090742.1:57423392-57478392 GCF_036898095.1 Palaemon carinicauda | reverse complement strand
TATCATGAACTTTCATCTTTCTTAATGGCGGATTGGTATGGTCAATGGCATACAAGTGTCCTGGACCAGGGTTTGAAACCCGGCAGGTCAGATACTATAGTCTTTGAGTGATTTTGCCTGGGGCTCTGATCCCATGGTCGTTAAGGGAATGTCAACTTTATTATATTAATATATAAGGCTTATTTGACACATTAAAAACAATTTTAAATGTACAAAATACATCATTAATCGAATGCAAAGTCCCAAACCTAGTAATTGGCTACGATGGTGAAGATAAGTCAATTTCAATTCTCTGTACAAAAAACCTTAATTCGACAGGTATATGTACAGAAATATTGTCATTAACTTTTATCTTTCTTCGTGGCTGATTGGTATGGTAAATGGTATACATGTATCCTGGACCAGAGTTCCAGTCCCGGCCATTCAGATACTATAGTCTTTGAGTGATTTCGTCTGGGACTCTGATCTCGAGGTTGTTAAGAAAGTCCTGACTTTTATGTATTGATATATATGGCTTATTTGAAATATGAAAAACTCATTTAATTGTGCAAAATATATAATTAACTGAATGTCAAGTCCCAAACCTACCAATTATATTCGATGGTGAAGATGGGTGTATTTCATTATGTACAAAAAAATTAAATTCGACAGATATATGAACAAAAGAATTGTCATTGACTTTAATCTTTCCTCGTAGCTGTGGGGTTTGGTCAATGGCATATAAGTATCCTGGTACAGGATTCGAAACCTGGCCGGTCAGATACTATATTCTTTGAGTGATTTTGCCTGGGGCTCTGATACCGAGGTCGTTAAGAGGATCCAGACTTTAATGTATTATTATATATGGCTTATTTGAAATATAAAAAACACTTTTTAATGTAAAAAATCACCATTAATTGAATTCCAAGCCCCAAAACTACCAATTAATTACGATGGTGAAGAAGGGTTGATTTCAATTTGAAGTAAAAAAAACCTGAATTCGACAGGTATATATACAGAAGAATATTAAAGGACTTTTATCTTTCTTCGTGTCTGAGTGGTATGGTCAATGGCATACAAGTATCATGGACCAGGGTTCAAAACTTGGCCGGTCCGATACTAGGGTCTTTGTGGGATTTCACCTGAGGCTCTGATCCCAAGATCGTTAAGAGAATCCAGACTTTGATGTAATAATATATAGGGCTTATTTGAAATATGAAAATTACGTTTAAATGTGAAAAAATTTATCATTAATCGAATACCAAGTCCCAAACCTACCAATTAGCTACCATGGTGAAAATGAGTTGATTTCAATTCTAAGTACAAAAAACCTTAATTCGACAGGTATATGTACAGAAGAATTATCATGGACTTTTATCTTTCTTCGTGGCTGATTAGAATGGTCAATGGCATACAAGTATCCTGGACCAGGGTTCGAAACCCGGCCGGTCAGATAATGTAGTCTTTGAGTGATTTTGCCTGGGGATCTGATCCCGAGGTCGTTAAGGGAATGTAAACTTTAAATATTTTTGGGTGAGATGGCCATGTCGTCCTGATGGAAGGTTCCTTCAGTAGCTTCCTTTGGATATATATAACTACTAAAATATTCCCAGAGAATTAAACTAAAGGTTTTCACAGAATTCTAACTTCTGGAGCGAGTATTCTAAGGGTTATCCCTTTAGAATATCGTATATCAACAGGGGACGCATGCATTAACACATCACATGGCCATCTGCACCCCACCTAGCGTTTACGCTTCGAGGGGAGAATCTGGCGAGGGAATGTGGGAAATAACTGAGGTGCCGTTCCAAAGTTACCCTCCCTTCGTCACTGTTACGATACTCGCAACGTAAACAAACCTGCGCCATACTTACGTGACGTCACTTCATTCCTTTCTTAGTAGTGATAACGCCCTTTGGTTTGTTCCCTTTTATCGCTGTTTATTGTGTGCATCCTTCAAGATGTCTCAGCCTTCTGCTTCGCCTTCTTCTGGAAAGTTGAGTACCAGATTCTTGTATTGTTTAAATAAGCTCTGGCCGTCGAGTAACGATTGTTTACGCTAAAATCTTGTGTTTTGTGGCCGAGTTGTGCCTTGCCCCAGGACGCCATTTTACGGTGCTGCTGTTCGCTTGCATGCGTTATTTAGTTAGCCAGAACAGCCTTACCCGGCCTTTTAACTAAGATAAATCTTTAGTTATTTAGTCTTCATTATTAGGAATAAGTTATATTATGCCGATAGTGGTCTTCGGCGCTCTTAGTTAGCCGACCCCATACTAGTCTTTCAGCCTAGCATAGGCCGCAGCCTAGTGTTCATGTTTGCTTCAGCATGATATAATAAGTGTTCCTAGTGCCTACGCTAATGAAGATATAGGCTTAGATAGCCAGCATAGCCTTACCTGGCCTTATAACTAAACTTATCTTGGGTTATTTAATCTTCAATTTTAGGAATAGTTATTTTATGCCGTTGTGGTCTTCGGCGCTCTTAGCCAGTCGACCCCATACTAGCCTTTCAGCCTAGCATAGGCTGCAGCCTAGTATTCATATTTACTTCTGCATATGAGTGTTCCTAGTGTTATTTTAATGAAGATTTAGGCATTTTTTAAACATATACAAGATTCCATGTTCCACATATTTTCGCCTTCGAGGAACCATACAAGGAACAGTGCCTGGCCCAGCCAGGCCACACCTAACCCAACGCTGGGACCCTTGTATGCTTCCTTATCTCCCTCACCCTAATGTATCTCCCTCTGGGTAGCCTTGCTTTTCCTAGCCCCTTACCCGAAACATTTCGGGTAGGTTAGGCTAGGTAGTTCTTCCCTCTTCCCTCCCATAGTGTATGGGGGGATTTCGGTAAGAACCCCAGAGTACTTATCGTTCATCCCAGTCCACCCCTAAGGAATGTCTTTCCCTTGGGGTATCGACTGAGACTGAAGGCGGGGTGGGGGGGGTGAAGGGGGGGGGGTGAGGGGGGGGGCTAGCCCTCCCCCCCTTGACTGCTCTTGGTTGGGACTCATCCCTTCCTCCTGTAGCCTAGCAATATGCATCCCCAGCCTTATCTAATCTAGGAGGAGATCTCCTGCTTTAGGTTAGGCCTTGGGGGTCTCTGTTTTATTATCGTTTAGGACAGTACACCAGTTCTGTTCCTACTCTAAGCTAACCTACCCTAGGGTTGGAGAGCGCTTTAACCCTGGAACGGTACGGTGGGTCGTCCGCGACCCCGAGCGTCAAAAAAAAAGAGGTTTTTCTCACGTGACTCACCCCCGTGACTGAATTTGTGGGTGATCGGCCTGCAGTAGGTGTCTCGCCTACACGCTCTAGTAGTGTCCAGATGTGCATTGCTGTAGCTGTCTCCTTCCCAGATTTCTGAGACGCGTCGGGGTCGAGCGCGACCGAGTTTACCCTTCTAAGGTAATTTGCATAATTATCAAAGTTATTACGTATTATGAAATTGTCGTAGAATGGTGCAACTTGTATAGGTTATCAGTTGTGGAAAGTCTTGGTGGATTGTTTGGCTACCATGTGCATGATTTTTTTTTTAGTTAAAATGTCGTTCATCACCACGAGGACCATTTTACCGCGAGTGCCCCTTTTTCATTTTTTTTTCATTTTTTTGCCAAGTCATTTTTCCGTAAGATATTGCCAAATAGTGTCGTAAAACTTTTGCTTTTTTAGTGTTGGAAAGTGTGTCTAGATGATCTGGCTACCCATGCGTGACTTTGTTTCTGTCAGATACGACGTAGTTATTGGTATATTGGGTATTTAACTGCGGTTGCCAATTTCTGTTTTTTTTCAATATTTGTAAAAATTTACTACGTAGTAAGGAATTACCGTATATTATTGATTTTTTTTCATGTTTATGTGTTAGAAAGTGTGCCTTGATGGTTGGGCTAACACGTGCATGCCTTTTTTTTTTATCTGAGATGCCGTATATTAGAATGTTGGGCATTTTACCGCGAGTGCCCCTTTTTCATTTTTTTTTCATTTTTTTGCCAAGTCATTTTTCCGTAAGATATTGCCAAATAGTGTCGTAAAACTTTTGCTTTTTTAGTGTTGGAAAGTGTATCTAGATGATCTGGCTACCCATGCGTGACTTTGTTTTTGTCAGATACGACGTAGTTATTGGTATATTGGGTATTTAACTGCGGTTGCCAATTTCTGTTTTTTTTTCAATATTTGTAAAAATTTACTACGTAGTAAGGAATTGCCGTATATTATTGATTTTTTTTTCATGTTTGTGTTAGAAAGTGTGCCTTGATGGTTGGGCTAACACGTGCGTGTCTTTTTTTTTATCTGAGATGCCGTATATTAGAATGTTGGGCATTTTTCCGCGAGTGCCCCTTTTTATTTGTTTTGCATTTTTTTGCTTAGTCATGTTACCGTAAGGAATTGGCAAGTAGTGTCGCAAAACTTATATTTTTATAGTGTTGGAAAGTGTTTCTAGATGATCTGGCTACCCATGCCTATTTTTTTTTTAGCCAGGTATAGCGTATATATAGGTATGTGTTCGATTTTCCTGTGATTGCCATTTTTTCGTTTTTTCCCATTTCTTTCAAAATTACTACGTACTAAGGAACTATCACAGAGTAATGATTCATTTAGATGTTTATTTGTCGGAAAATGTGCCTTGATGGTTTGCCTAGCACGTGGCTGAAATTTTTTTTTCTGAAATGCGTATAATAAAATGTTGGCCATTTTTCCGCGAGTGCCCCTTTTTATTTGTTTTGCATTTTTTTAATTAGTCATGTTACCGTAAGGAATTGGCAAGAAGTGTTGCAAAACTTATATTTTTATAGTGTTGGAAAGTGTTTCTAGATGATCTGGCTACCCATGCCTATCTTTTTTTTAGCCAGATATGGCGTATATATAGGTATGTGTTCGATTTTCCTGTGATTGCCATTTTTTTGTTTTTTCCCATTTCTTTCAAAATTACTACGTACTAAGGAACTATCACAGATTAATGATTCATTTATATGTTTATTTGTCGGAAAATGTGCCTTGATGGTTTGCCTAGCCCGTGGCTGAATTTTTTTTTTTTTTCTGAAATGCCGTATATTAGAATGGCCATTTTTCCGCGAGTGCCCCTTTTTATTTGTTTTGCATTTTTTTGCTTAGTCATGTTACCGTAAGGAATTGGCAAGTAGTGTCGCAAAACTTATAATTTTATAGTGTTGGAAAGTGTTTCTAGATGATCTGGCTACCCATGCCTATCTTTTTTTTTTTAGCCAGATATGGCGTATATATAGGTATGTGTTCGATTTTCCTGTGATTGCCATTTTTTCGTTTTTTCCCATTTCTTTCAAAATTACTACGTACTAAGGAACTATCACAGAGTAATGATTCATTTAGATGTTTATTTGTCGGAAAATGTGCCTTGATGGTTTGCCTAGCACGGGGCTGAATTTTTTTTTTTTCTGAAATGCCGTATATTAGAATGTTAGCCACTTTTCCGCGAGTGCCCCTTTTTATTTGTTTTGCATTTTTTTGCTTAGTCATGTTACCGTAAGGAATTGGCAAGAAGTGTCGCAAAACTTATATTTTTATAGTGTTGGAAAGTGTTTCTAGATGATCTGGCTACCCATGCCTATTTTTTTTTTAGCCAGATATAGCGTATATATAGGTATGTGTTCGATTTTCCTGTGATTGCCATTTTTTTGTTTTTTCCCATTTCTTTCAAAATTACTACGTACTAAGGAACTATCACAGAGTAATGATTCATTTATATGTTTATTTGTCGGAAAATGTGCCTTGATGGTTTGCCTAGCACGTGGCTGAATTTTTTTTTTTCTGAAATGCCGTATATTAGAATGGCCATTTTTCCGCGAGTGCCCCTTTTTATTTGTTTTTCATTTTTTTACTTAGTCATGTTACCGTAAGGAATTGGCAAGAAGTGTCGCAAAACTTATATTTTTATAGTGTTGGAAAGTGTTTCTAGATGATCTGGCTACCCATGCCTATCTTTTTTTTTAGCCAGATATGGCGTATATATAGGTATGTGTTCGATTTTCCTGTGATTGCCATTTTTTCGTTTTTTCCCATTTCTTTCAAAATTACTACGTACTAAGGAACTATCACAGAGTAATGATTCATTTAGATGTTTATTTGTCGGAAAATGTGCCTTGATGGTTTGCCTAGCACGTGGCTGAAATTTTTTTTTCTGAAATGCGTATAATAAAATGTTGGCCATTTTTCCGCGAGTGCCCCTTTTTATTTGTTTTTCATTTTTTTACTTAGTCATGTTACCGTAAGGAATTGGCTAGAAGTGTCGCAAAACTTATATTTTTATAGTGTTGGAAAGTGTTTCTAGATGATCTGGCTACCCATGCCTATCTTTTTTTTTTAGCCAGATATGGCGTATATATAGGTATGTGTTCGATTTTCCTGTGATTGCCATTTTTTTGTTTTTTCCCATTTCTTTCAAAATTACTACGTTCTATGGAACTATCACAGAGTAATGATTCATTTATATGTTTATTTGTCGGAAAATGTGCCTTGATGGTTTGCCTAGCCCGTGGCTGAATTTTTTTTTTTTTTTCTGAAATGCCGTATATTAGAATGGCCATTTTTCCGCGAGTGCCCCTTTTTATTTGTTTTGCATTTTTTTTGCTTAGTCATGTTACCGTAAGGAATTGGCAAGTAGTGTCGCAAAACTTATAATTTTATAGTGTTGGAAAGTGTTTCTAGATGATCTGGCTACCCATGCCTATCTTTTTTTTTTTTAGCCAGATATGGCGTATATATAGGTATGTGTTCGATTTTCCTGTGATTGCCATTTTTTCGTTTTTTCCCATTTCTTTCAAAATTACTACGTACTAAGGAACTATCACAGAGTAATGATTCATTTAGATGTTTATTTGTCGGAAAATGTGCCTTGATGGTTTGCCTAGCACGGGGCTGAATTTTTTTTTTTTTCTGAAATGCCGTATATTAGAATGTTAGCCACTTTTCCGCGAGTGCCCCTTTTTATTTGTTTTGCATTTTTTTGCTTAGTCATGTTACCGTAAGGAATTGGCAAGTAGTGTCGCAAAACTTATATTTTTATAGTGTTGGAAAGTGTTTCTAGATGATCTGGCTACCCATGCCTATCTTTTTTTTAGCCAGATATGGCGTATATATAGGTATGTGTTCGATTTTCCGGTGATTGCCATTTTTTCGTTTTTTCCCATTTCTTTCAAAATTACTACGTACTAAGGAACTATCACAGAGTAATGATTTATTTAGATGTTTATTTGTCGGAAAATGTGCTTTGATGGTTTGCCTAGTACGTGGCTGAAATTTTTTTTTTCTGAAATGCCGTATATTAGAATGTTGGCCATTTTTCTGCGAGTGCCCCTTTTTATTTGTTTTGCATTTTTTTGCTTAGTCATGTTACCGTAAGGAATTGGCAAGTAGTGTCGCAAAACTTGTATTTTTATAGTGTTGGAAAGTGTTTCTAGATGATCTGGCTACCCATGCCTATCTTTATTTCTAGCCAGATATGGCGTATATATAGGTATGTGTTCGATTTTCCTGCGATTGCCACTTTTTCGTTTTTTCCCATTTCTTTCAAAATTACTACGTACTAAGGAACTATCACAGAGTAATGATTCCTCTAGATGTTTATTTGTCGGAAAATTTTGTTTACTTCTTTTTTGATTGAATATCATCAAATTTTTTTAGCTAAAATATTATATTGTTTTAGATTTTTTTTATTTTTCGATTTTATTTCCCTTCAAAAAAAATTTTTTGGTTCAGAATTTCATAGTCGTAAAATAATCGACAATTATCCAGCAACTCACCATACAATTTTTATGCATATCCAAGAATAATTAGATTAGTAAATAACACCTTGAAATTGACATACCCTTCCTACATTTCAAGTGGCAGATTAGGGAGTCTGAGTCAGTGTGGTTGGCGGCCATTTTGTGGACATATCCTAAGCGTAAGTTGCCCTATCTATATATATTCTTGTTCCCTATAGAATTTGTGATATTTTGGTATATTTTTACCTGCATAAATATCATATTATATATTAAATATAAATATTTTTTTACGAAATTTCTAAGTACTCAAAAAATGACCTTTAGATATGGCCCCTGATATAAATGTAATTTACAAAATAATGAAGATTTTTTTACATATTTCTATTTTAGGATAACATATGTTTATTCCCTAAAAAAATTAGCCACTTCCTATTTCATTTGGGTACCCAAAAACATTCATGAAATTTGGACAAATTTTTTTGGCCAAAAAAAGTTACCCTTTTTTTTTCATTTCAGATCTTCACCTCCATGGGTCTGACTTCATCCAAAATACATCAAGATGTGTCCTAAACATTCAAGAATCAATTCCTAAAAGGATTTGTGTATATATGTATAAACTTTTTTTTTATGAATTTTTATGTAAGGTCTTTTTTCTACTTAATTTTTTAAAATATTTATAATAAATAGTTTTTCTGCAGATGAGTAGTATTTATCTTTACAGTTGTTTTAAGCATTCATTGAAGTTTTTTTTGGCAAAAGAAAAAAGGAGGTTACTGCAAAAACTGATTTTTCAAGAATTTTTTTTGGCGTCGGGGTCACGCGCGTCCGAGTATACCCTTAAAGGGGTGTCCGAGGAGCGTACCTATCCAGGGTATTATATTATTATATAAGGCTTATTTGACACATTAAAAACAATTTTAAGTGTGCAAAATATATCATTAATCGAATGCAAATTAACAAACCTAGTAATTAGCTACAATGGTGAAGATGAGTCGATTTCAATTCTCGGTACAAAAAAACCTTAATTTGACAGGTATATGTACAGCAAAATTGTCATTAACTTTTATCTTTCTTCGTGGCTGATTGGTATGGTAAATGGCATATATGTATCCTGGACCAGGGTTCCAGTCCCGGCCAGTCTGATACTATGTCTCTGAGTGATTTCGTCTGGGACTCTGATCTCGAGGTCATTAAGAAAATCGAGACTTTTATGTTTTGATATATGTGGCATATTTGAAATAAGAAAAACTCGTTTAATTGTGCAAAATATATAATTAATTAAATGCCAATTATATACGATGGTGAAGATGGGTGTATTTCAATTCTATGTACAAGAAACCTAAATTCGACAGGTATATGAACAAAAGAATTGTCATTGAATTTTATCTTTCTTCGTGGCTGTGTGGTTTGGTCAATGGCATACAAGTATCCTGGTCCAGGGTTCGAAACCTGGCCTGTCAGCATTTGAGTGATTTCGCCTGGGGCTCTGATATCGAGGTCGTTAAGAGAATCCAGACTTTAATGTATCATTATATATGGCTTATTAGAAATATAAAAAACACGTTTTAATGTAAAAAAAAATTCACCATTAATCGAATGCCCAGCCCCAAAACTATCAATTTGCTACGATGGTGAAGAATGGGTTGGATCCAATCCTAAGTACAAAAAACCTGAACTCGACAGGTATATGTACAGAAGAATATTCATTAACTTTTATCTTTCTTCCTGTCTGAGTGGTATGGTCAATGACATACAAGTATCTTGGACCTGGGTTCGAAACCTGGCCAGTCAGATACTAGAGTCTTTGTGTGATTTCACCTGGGGCTCTGATCCCAAGATCGTTAAGAGAATCCAGACTTTGATGTAATAATATATAGGGCTTATTTGAAATATGAAAAAAAAAAACATCCCAAAAAGTCCCAAACCTGCCAATTAGCTACGATGGTGAAGATGGGTTGATTTCAATTCTAATTACAAAAAAACCTTAATTCGACTGGTATATGTATAGAAAAATTATCATGGACTTTTATCTTTCTTCGTGGCTGATTGGTATGGTTAATGGCATACAAGTGTCCTGGACCAGGGTTAGAATCTCGGCCGGTCAGATACTATAGTCTTTGAGTGATTTTGCCTGGGGCTCTGATCCCAAGGTTGTTAAGGGGATGTAAACTTTAATGTATTAATATATTAGGCTTATTTGACACATTGAAAACAATTTTAAATGTGCAAAATATATCATTAATCAAATGCAAAGTCCCAAACCTAGTAATTAGCTACGATGGTGAAGATGAGTCGATTTCAATTCTCTGTACAAAAACCCTTATTTCGACAGGTATATGTACAGCAAAATTGTCATTAACTTTTATCTTTCTTCGTGACTGATTAGTATGGTAAATGGCATACATGTGTCCTGGTCCAGGGTTCGAATCCTGGCCAGTCCGATACTATAGTCTTTGAGTGATTTCGCCTGGGGTTCTGATCCCTAGGGCGTTATGAGAATCCATACTATAATTCATTAATATATTTGCTTATTTGAAATATCAAAAACATGTTTAAATGGGCAAAATTTATCATTAATTGAATGCAAAGTCACAAACCTACCAATTAGTTATGATGGTGAAGATGGGTTGATTTCAACTCTGAGTACAAAAAACCTGAATTTGACAGGTATATATACAGAAGATTTGCACTTAACTTTTATATTTCTTCGTGACTGATTGGTACGGTCAATGGCATACAAGTATCCTGGACCAGAGTTCAAAACACGGCAGGTCAGGTACTAAAATCTCTGAGTGCTTTCGCCAGGAATTCTGATCCCGAGGTCATTAAGAGAATTCAGACTTTAATATATTAATATATCTGGCTTATTTCAAATATGAAAAACACGTTTGAATGTGCGAAATATATCATTAATCGAACGCCAACTCGCAAACCTACCAATTAGCTATGATGGTGAAGATGGGTTGTGTACCAACCGTGTATCACACGATCGTACATAGTAACGACATTTCTCTTTTTTGTTATATTATCCTTTGTATATTTGCTCTACCCTCCACTGACAGCAACTTGTATCAACCAGTCTGTTTTTCTTATCATTAACTATTAAGAGAACCAGTTGCCAGTTGGACATGAAATAGCTTGTTGTATTTTGTGACCTTCTTGCCCGGACTTGGTGTATGTATAAACTGGATGTTCTGTAATAAAGTTACTCATTTGCTTTCATCTCGCCTTTTGAGTCACAACCTATTCTCGGCCCGTCACATTGGTGACCTTGGAAGTCGATTCCCTCCTCCCTCTTCCCCCCCCCCCCCTCACTGGTACTATGGCAGACTCCATGAAAGTTGGCACCCCCCCATTAGATCTTTCATCGTTCGCCAGCGGAGAGTCATCTGCTTGGTTTCAGTCCAGCTCCGCATCAAGGGCGGGACTCGGTCCACCACCAAAGCAGATTATGTTCTCGCGGCGATACCCGAGGACTCCTTCCTGGAAATCTCTGACTGGCTTTGTGAACAAGGAGACACCCCAATAGGGTATGCCACCCTTAAAACATACCTTCTGCAGCAGTACTTGCTGTCGCCAGCCGCCCGTATAGCAAAGCTTTTTCAGCTCTCGTTACAACTGTTGGGGGACCAAAGGCCTCTGCTCGCCAAAAGGGAAATGACCGGTATCGCTCACCTGCAACCGGCTACAGACGGCTCTCTTCGTGAGGTGAACCTACTCCGTTTACCCGAACTTTTATGCGCTGCCATACCTGATGTCGATAGTTTATCCATAAAGGACTTGATGACCAAAGCCAATGCCCTTATGGACAGCCACTTCACGAAATTCAAGACCTCCATCAATGCCTCCACTCCTGACGAAGAGGACACCTATTTAACGTCAAACGATGCTGACGTGAATGCCGTAGGACATATACGCCTACCCCATGATGTGCCGGAGAGGCAACAAAGCCACCCATAAACCCCTACTCGCTCGCGCCCCAACCAACAACTTCTACAGCCACTTACTGCAGCCCATCGTCCACAGTTTTGCTAGTACTACTCCAGATTAAGGGCTTTAACGAAGAAATGTGCAAAGGCTTGTCAGTGGCCGAAAAACGAGTAAGTAGGCCATCGCTCGTGATGATGGCCTCCTGTGTTTCTAATCTTTTGTTCTTACATGATGCAGGAACGGCCGTGCGATTTTTGGTAGACATGGGTGCGTGTCGTTCTCTTTTGCCAAGGGAACTTTTCATGACACGACGTAGTCTGTCCAAATCTGCCGACGTAGATCTGCTAGCTGCCATCGGATCTGCGATACCCACCTACGGTTACCAGAACCTCACATTATCATTTGGAAACTGTAAATTTAATTTGAAGTTTCTCGTTGCTGACGTCACATTGTCAATCCTCGGTGCGGCTTTCCTCTCTCATTTCCACCTTCTGGTCGATGTCACGCACCGACGACTGGTCAACGCAGACTCATACTTGTCAGCAACTCTTCCACCCGCCTTCTCCAACCTCGCTCTCCACATCAGCGCACCCACGGATTCCTAAATCCACCTCATCACGTCGTACCCGGAAGTTTTCCTTCCAGAACTTTGCCAAACGCCCACGGCTCCTGCCAAGCACGGTATTTATCACCATATCAAGACGACCGGACCCCCAGTCTTCACAAAATTCAGATGTCTGGCACTGGATCGATTGACAGCCTCCAAACACATGTTTGCCGAAATGAAAGAAATGGACCTTTGCCAAAAGGCTTCCAGCCTATGGTCGTCACTCTTACATATTGTCCTGAAGAAAGACGGCTTCCTCCGTCCGTGTGCGGATTACAGGCGCCTCAACATGCAAACAGAACCGGATCACTACCCCTTCCCAAACATCGCCGATGTGATCTCTTACCTGCACAAAGTGAAGGTTTTCTCCATGTTCGACCTCTTGAAGGGGTATCATCAGGTGCCTCTGAACCTAGAAGACATCCCCAAGACCGCCATTCCCACTCCATTCGGTACATACACCTTCAATTACTCCTGTTTTGGCCTTTGTAACGTTAGGGCCAGTTTTCAACATCTCATGGATGGCATCTTAGGGGACCTCCCCTTCTGTGTATGTTACGTGGACGATATAATTGTGTTCTCTTCCTCAAAAGAGGAACACCTCCATCACCTGCGCATCGTGCTCAACCACCTGCAACAAAACGGCCTTGTAGTCTGGTACGACAAGCGTACCTTTGGCGCCAACGAAGTGTCATTCTTAGGGCACGACATCACTCCTCCATCCCCTCCATCACTCCTCCATCCGTTCAGAACTTCCCCACGCCCTCGACTGTCAAAGCACTGCAGGAATTCCTGGGCATGATCAACTATTATCACCGGTTTCTGCCAGCCATTATCGCCACTCTTTATCCCCTCTACGCCTCCCTCAAGGGCAAGCCAAAAGACCTGAAGTAGGGTCCCCTCAAGAAGCGGTGTTCTGCAATGCAAAGAAGGCCCTATCAACCGCTGCTCCTCTCACTTTTCTCATCCCACATGCACCTCTCCTTCTCTCCACGGATGCCAGTGACATTGCTATTGGTGCAGTACTCGAACAGGTGGTCAACGGCTCGCTCCAGCCATTGGCCTTCTTCAGCAGAAAACTGTCCAAGGCAGAATCGGGTTATTCTACCTTAAATCGCGAATTGTTGGCGGTGCACTTGGCTGTCAGTCACTTTTGCCATTTCTTAGAAGGCACGCCCTTCATCATTCGCACAGACCACATGCCTCTGGTGCACGCCTTCACTCGACAGTCTGACGCCTGGTCCGCCCGTCAACGCCGACATCTCTCCGCCATAGTTAAATATAATTACACCCTTCAACTTGTCCCTGGGAAAATGAATCCCATTGCTGATGCCCTGTCAAGAAACACATTGGCCGCCGTTCAACTGGGATTGGATTACAAGGTCTTGGCTGAAGCCCAATGACAGGATCCAGAGTATCAAGCATGTAGGACATCCTGCGCATCCCTCCATTGGGAAGACGTCCCCCTCGACGACTGCAACACCACGCTCCTCTGTGACGTCAGTACTGGTAAACCGCTCCCATGCGCCGTCAGGTGTTTGATTTTATTCACGGCTTTTCACATGCCTCGTGCCATTCTACTGCACAGCTGCTGAAGACGAAGTTCATTTGGCACAGCATTTCTAAGGATGCTAAGGATTTGGTCCGCACCTCTACTTCTTGCCAAACTTCCAAAGTACATCGACACACGGATTCAGGAGTGGGCACCTTTCCTTAACTTCAGCGTCGCTTCACCGACATTCACGTCGACGTTGTAGGCCCCCTACCTACATCAAAAGGACATCTTTACCTGTTTACCGTCATCGACTGCTCCATGGAAACTGCAACGTCCGCCTCATGTACATCTGCCTTACTCTCTGGATGGATTGCAAGATTTGTTATCCCTGAGCATATTACTTCTGACAGGGGTTCCACTTTCACCTCTCAATTGTGGATATCGTTAGCGAATCTCCTGGGCATTACCCTACATTAGACAACTGCCTAGTACCCTGCTGCCAATGGAATGGTTGAACGTTTTCATCGCACCCTCAAAGCAGCTTTGATGTCCCCCTGCAAGGACTCCGACTGGTTTACTCAGCTTCCCTGGGTCCTCCTGGGACTAAGGACCACTCCTAAAGATGCCCAGGACGTATCGGCAGCTGAAATGGTGTATGGCGACCCGTTGGTCATCCCTGCCGAATTTTTCCCTTCTGCAACCTCCTTCCATGATCTCCAGCGCATACATCACGTTGTGGGAAAATTCACTCCATGCCGCCAAACTTACAAGACTCCAGCGAAGCATCACGACACTAGCAAGCCACTGGTAATGCCCCCTTACATGGGCCCTTTATTTGTGATCCGATGCAGTCCAAAACCATTCCTATGAAATATTCGTGCCAAAGAAGACTGGGTCTCCATTGATCGTCTAAAACTTGCTTATCTCCAGCAGACAACCTGCCTACAGCTCACCTCTCTAGATAAGGGCACACTCTTTAACATGTACAGTATGTCATTTTTAGGGGGGGAGCCATGTACCAACCGTGTGTCACACGATCTTTCATAGTAACGACATTTCACTTTTTTGTTATATTTTCCTTTGTATCTTCGCTCTACCCTCGCACTGACAGTAACATGTATCAACCTGTCTGTTTTTCTTATCGTTAACTGATAACAGAACCGGTTTCCGGTTGGGCCGGAAATAGCCTGTTGTACTTTGTGAGCTTCTTGCCGGGACTTGGTGTAAAAATAAACTGGATGTTCTATAATAAAGTTACTCAGTTGCTTTCATCTCGCCCTTTGAGTCACAACCTACTCTTGGCCCGTCACAGTTGATTTCAATTCTAAGTAAAGCTAAAACCTCTAATTCGGCAAGTATATGTCCAGAAGAATTGTCAGTAACTTTTATCTTTCTTCGTGGACGAGTGGTATGGTCAATGGCATACAAGAATCCTGGACCAGGATTAAGTGATTTCGCGTAGGGCTCTAATCCCGAGGTCGTTAAAAGAATCCAGAGTTTAATGTATCAATTTATATGGGTTATTTGAAATATGAAAAAAAAATTTTAAATGTGAAATATTTATCATTAATCGAATGCCAAGTCACAAACCTACCAAATAGCTACTATGGTAAAGATGGGTTGATTTCAATTCTAAGTACAAAAAACCCTAATTCGACAGGAATAAGTGCAAAAGAATTATCTTTGACTTTCATCTTTCTTCGTGGCTGAGTGGTATGGTTAATGGCTATAAGTATCCTGAGTCAAGGCTCGAAACGCGGCCGGTCAGATACAGGTCGTTAAGAGAATCCAGACTTCAGTGCATTAATATATATGGCTTGTTTGATATATATATATATATATATATATATATATATATATATATATATATATATATATATATATATATATATATATATATATATATATATATATATATATTTTATATATATATGAATATATTATATATACATATATATATAAATAGATGTATAGATAGATAGATGTGTGTGTATATATATATATATATATATTATATATATATATATATATATATATATATAAGTATATATATTTATATATATACATATATATATATAGTATATATATATATATATATATATATATATATACATATATATATATATATATATATACAGGAATATAAATACAAATATATATATATATAAATATATATATATATATATATATATATCTAAAAGTTAATGATAATTTTTATGTATTTATACCTGTCGAATTCAGGATTTTTTTTTACTAGAATTGACATCAACCCATCTTCACCATTGTAGCACTCAAATTGGTATGTTTGTGACTTGGCATTCGATTAATGATAAACTTTACATATTAAGAATGTTTTTCATATTCAAATAAGCCATATTTTTTAGATACATTGATATATGGATTCGCTTAACGACCTCGGGATCAAAGCCACAGGCGAATTCACACAAAGACTTTTATCTTTCTTCGTGGCCAAGTGGTGGCGTCACTGTTTATACAAGCTTCCCAGACCAGGGTTCTACTCCCGGCCGGTTAGAAGCTCTTGTCTTTGTGTGATTTCACCTGGGGCTCTGATCCTGGGGTCGTTAAGAGAATCTAGACATTGATGTATAAAAATATATGGCTTATTTGAGTATGATGAATTAATTGAATGCTAGGTCACAAGCATACCCAATTAGCTACGATGGTGAAGATGGGTTGATATCAATTCTAGGTACAAAAAACCTGAATTCGACAGGTATAAGTACAGAAGAATTTTCATTGACTTTTATCTTTCTTCGTGGTCAAGTCGTAGTGTCATTGTTTATACAAGCTTCCCGGACCAGGGTTCGACTCCCGGCCGCTTAGAAGCTCTTGTCATTGTGTGATTTTGCCTGGGGATCTGATCCTGTGGCCGTTAAGAGAATCCACTCATTAATGAATAAAAAATATATGGCTTGTTTGAATATATGCATACATAGAATATATATACATATATATATATATATATATATATATATATATATATATATATATATATTTTGGGGGGGCGCAGGCCATGTCGTCCTGATGAAAGTTCCTAAAGGGTAACTTCCTAGGGTATATTTGACTACAGTGATATTCCCAGAGAATTTTACCTTAAGGTATCCAGAATTCTAACTCCTGAAGCGAATATCCCTAATTAAATCTAACAGGGATATCGCATAATATCAGAGGACGTACTCTTGACACGTCACATAGCTATCTTCACCCCGAACAGTATTAACGCTTCGAGGGGTTACAGTGACAAGAATCTGAAACGGGAATGAAAAGAGAGCCGTTCCCAAGGAATCTCTCCTATTCCGATTCCAGTGTGTATCTGACGAAGGTAGCAGCGCCATCTCCTCCTTTTCGTGTAGCTCTACTACTCGGTGTTTTCCCTTATGTTCTCTAGTATTTTTGGATTTTATTCAACGTTATGATGCTTTCTCCGGCCCCTTCTGCCTCTGGAAAGTTGAGTATTATCTTTACTTTGTATAAATGCAAGCTCTTGTCGTTTTGAATTAAATCAAAACTGATTTTAACGTAAACAAGAGCTGTTGCCTACCGGAGGCATCCTGGATACTGTCGCTCGCTATATATGGGTCATTTAGTTAGCCAGAGCGACGTTCCCGGTTTTTACGCTTTAATAAATCTAGCTATTTAGCTCCTCTAGGAATTCTTATATAAAGCTGTTAGTTTTCAGTTCGGTAAATTAGGTAACCGATCTTGCCCTTCGCGAGGCTTAGTAGCTTGGACGTCTGGCCCTAGTACTTTCATGCATGATATAAGTTTTCCGAGTGTTATGTTATTGAAGCTATAGGAAAATATTTTATACATGTAAGATATTGTTGAATTTTCCTCTCCAAGATTGTAAACGAGAGAGTTTCGGTGATTTAGGTAATCGATTCTCACCGCACCCAGGCTAGTAGCCTATGGGGCTTTAGTATACTCTAGCACACATCCCCGGTTGTTCTTTTCTCCTCCGGAGAATTAGTTCAATCCCTTTCTCCCTCTGAGTAAGCCTTAGGCTTAGTCCTAGTGGTTCTATCTGAATAATATTCAGGTATAACTATACTAGGATAGGTCTGTCCTGACCCGCTAACCAGAGTATCTGGTTTTTGAGGTTGGGACAAAACATCAGAGTTTTAGTCTGTGGTCTGCGTCTTCCTAGCATAGAAAATGAGTTTTCTTTGCTAGGTTAGGTGCAGACACAGGAGGCTTTGCTTCCCTAGCCCACATCTGAAGGATTCTGTATGAGATGATTCCTTCTTCTAGTGGTCTAGCAGACTGTCCTGTGTTGTTATTCTCGGGCCAGAGAATGATTTTTTTAATTTTTCGGCAAAATATGGGGGTGGAGGAAAGTAAATTGGCTGCAGCTCCTTTCACACTGGGTCTAGAATAAAAAACTATATACCAAATTGATGCTATTGATCTGTATAATTCTTATCAAACAACATTAATTAAATGATTATTGGGGGTCACCAAGGGTCAAAATGTCAAGGTCAGCCTTTTGCAATGCTGGTTTTGGGTTTTAGCTGTATTTTGGCTATATAAGACATCAAATTTTGCCCAGGGATTACTAAATATGAATAGAATATAAAGAAGAGACATAAATAAGAGATTTTTGAAGAATATGGGATCTATTCCAGCAATATGACTGTTATGACAAAAGTCATTATTAAACGGTTCCTGTGAAATTTACTCCTCAAACCGTTTCAAATTTAGTTGATAGATGGTTCACCTATATTACTGAGATCTGTTTTATTGACTTTGTGTGTGCACCTGTTTTGTCTTTTAAACATTATAAATACAGCCTCTACATTGCGTTTTAACATCCTTGAAATTTGTAAGTGTGCTCCTGAATTGCCAGTGTCCTTGTCACTTGATGATTTTAAAAAAGGGCAAGTAGAAATTCCAGACCTTCTTCATTTGTTTTTTACCACACTTCTCTGTGTCTTGCAGAAAAAAAGATAAGCCTAGTGAATAAGTAAAACGAAGGGTAGTCTCACTATCCAAGGATGTTATTTCCTGTATCAGCCGGGGATGAGTAAAACCATCCAAGCATCTTTGTCTGGGAGTCGGAATGAAAAGCCTCACAGGTAGTCGCAGAGCTGTGGAAATTCCTAATCACTAGGGTCATGCGGTAAGTTATTACACAGCTGAATCAATTGAGACAGATATAGCGTCAAAAATCACAGCAGAAGGGCAGCTTTTACCTCAAGTTGGTCTCTCCACAGGTCTTGCTTGTGATAATTATGACGAGCTGACAGAAGACACTCTTCGTGACACCATTGTGATATGCAACCAGAATAGGCCTGCTGCAGGTGTGATGCAAGGTGCTGAGACTGAAGGGACCACGAATACTGATGCAACTACTGACCAAGTACCTGTGAAAAGACGACGAATATTTGATGCACCTCAGCAACAAATCATGCCATATAAAAGAAAGCCATCACTGCCAAGGTACGAATTTGAAAAATATTCACAAGATCCACAATCCAGCCTGGAGATAGCAAAGAAAATGAATATCATCCAGTTAATCTGCTGCTGCCTGATGTCCAGCACCCCTATATGGCAGGCTGGAATTTCTTGGTCACAGAGGACAGACTCCCTTTGCAGTAGATTGGGTATATGGAAAATATTGAACTGCCACCAACAAGATTGGATGTAGTTAAAGAAACTTTGGTCAGGTCTCAAAAGGTTACAAGTGAGTGTAGTGAGGCATATGCTATAGTGACATGTGACCTTGTTATCGCAAAACCTGCACTTCAGAACCAAGCACAAGAATCCTCTCTCTTTGACAATATCTTCATTTGTTTTGGTGCATTTCATATTGTTGAATCCTCTGGTTGTACTGAGGTTCTTAGCTTGGCTGATGTGTTGGCTCATGACTCAGTACGAGGGTTCATTGGTGGAAAACATTTTAACAGATGCAAGCGTATCCATCCACTGTTTGCACTTGCCTTGCAGATTCTGCATTTTAAGCAATTTTTGGTAGAAGGTGAAATACCAGATGAATGCATGGCGTTGTTGAATTCATTTTCTGCAGACCCATCACCTCAATCACTTTTGAAATTATTGGAGTCCACTGTAATTTGTAATTTGTTAGAAAGATATAGTAAAGTATGTGATCAGACTCGTCAGGGTCATCATGGCTCTACTGGTAGGTTCTGGTTTCTCTACATTGATGTTGTTCATATATTCATGCTTTTTGACAGGGCCAGCGGGACATATGACCTAGACCTCTACATCTATGCTTTAGGCTCAATGATTCCTATATTCTTTGCAACTCACAAGCCAACTATGCCCATTGGATGTCATTATATCACCTCAATCTGCTCAATATGGAAATGATACATCCCGGAATCAAGCAAAGTTTTGAAGCAGGTGCACTTTCTGTGCGGAGAACTAGGAATACCTTTTCCAGAAGTGCATTTGCTATTACCTTACAGCAAGCTGTGAACAGGGATGCCGCATCCAGCCAAAAGGGTATTGCTGCATTTACACAGAATGTTGCAGTCCGAATGGGGTTGACAGTGACAAGATCTTTTAGGGGAGCAATTGTGAGTTATCTCCTGGAAATGGCTGGAATCACACTGGTGGATGATGCAATACAGGAACTAAAGCCATCAAGGATAGCCAAAGACAATGCATACCTTAAGAGCACGATCACAGAGGTGGAGAACACTCTCAATCCATTCACTGTTAATGATGATACTCTGTATTGCCTAAACACTGGATGGTGTGAAAGACAGACATCTGCAGTCAAAAGAAACTGGATCTACCTGGAATCAAGTTTTTTTTAATGAATGTAATGTAGATGGTGGGCATTTTGAACGGGCTGTTAAGCAAAGAAAAGTGATAAATGTCACACAGGATGCAGTAAAAGTTAAATTCACCACAAAGGACAAACAGATCAAGGAAGAAAAATGCACCAGAGACATATTTAGAAGGCTGCTGTATTTGTCAGTAACACAAGAACTTGATCTCAGTATTGACCTGTCCTATCCTCTCACTCCAGTTCCTTTCTCATTGTGTCATATAACTGGTGATATGAACAAGACATCAAAGAGGACATTAATGGAAAAATTAGAAGCAATGGGAACCTTGAATGCCATACCAGACAGGACTGATGTCTATATTATTGATGCTATATTCTTCTTCCGTACGCTTGACATGCCATCCACCTAGGGGGGGATGGCAATGTCCATTTTGAAATAAGCTTGTAGCACTGGTGAAATTGTACACATAGTCTGTGACACATATCCTAATGGGCCAAGTATCAAGGACATTGAACATGACTTGTGTGGTAGGACACCCACTACCTACATAACTACTGGCTCGTCAAAGAAAAGACCACCAAATCTCAACATGGCTTGGAGCACATCAAATCTCAAAACAGAGTTTTTGGCCTTCTTGAAGGATGAATGGTCATCAGACAGATATGCATCGACTCTCCAGGGACATCAGGTCTACTTTGCAGTGGAAAATGAATGCTACCTTTACACTTCAGTACGTGAAACTGTCAACTGGATCCTGGTTCATGAGCTTCAGTGCAGGCATGAAGAAGGTGATACACGGTTACTGCACCATCCAAACTTTGTTGCTGTTAACTATGACGTGGTCCCAGTGATTGCCATTCGCAGTAACGACACTGACGTCTTCATCATCATTCTCTACCATGCTAGGTTTCTTAATGCACAGATTTGGATAGATGCTGGATTGAGTTCTAGAAATTCCATGCGTTTCATAGATATGTCACATCTTGCAACCAAACTGATTGGACCTATATGCAATGCTCTACCAAACTACCATGCTCTGACAGGCTGTGATTACACAGACTGTTTTATGAGAAAAGCAAAGTGGAAGCCATTTGAAATAATGAAAAACAACCCTAGTTTCACATCAGCAATTAGTCACCTTGGAGACTCAGATGTCATCGATTCAGATGTTGCTGCTGTAGTTGAAGAGTACTTGTGCATTGTCTATGGAGTTCAGAACCTGACAAGTGTTGATGAAGCCAGGCTTAAATTTTTCCTCAAGTTGTATGCCCTTAAGAAGGAAACTGATCCGTCGGATGAAATGAAAACTACAGACCCCTGTTGTCTTCCTCGTTGCCAAAGAGTGTTGCAACAGAAGTTGCTAAGAACTAACTTTGTTGCACACAAATGGAGGAATGCAAGGGAAGCCGATCCAGACTCATTTGCTCCTGAAGGACATGGCTGGAAAGTCCAGAATGGCAGATTGATGATTGTCTGCTTCACTGGCTCAAATATTCCTGATAAGTTAACCGTTGAAGAATCTGATTTACAGGAAGATGATGATGATGATGATGAGATCAGCCACTCCTCGGATGAAGAAAAGGAAATGGATTTTTAGAGAACTCCATACTAGTAATATAACTGGAATAGATCCCACGTTCTTCAAAAAACTTTATTTGTATCTCTTTTTTTTTATATTTTATGCATATTTAGTAAACCTTTTGCAAATTTGGATGTATTATTTAGCCAAAATACAACTAACACCCAAATCCGGCATATCAAAGGGCTGAACTTGACCTTTTGACCCTTGGTGACCTCTAATAATAAATCAATTAATTTAGTTTAATATCAAATAAATCTACTCATTATTAGCATCATTTTGGTATATAGTTCTTTATTCTAGGTCCAGTGTGGGAGGAGCTGCAGCCAATTTACTTACACCTACCCCCAAATTTTGCCGAAAAATGAAAAGCCCGTTTTCAGACAAAAGGGGTTAATAAAATCCACATCCACTGCCAAACTTAAAGATACCCATTTTTGGATGTCCCATGGTAGACCCTTTTCAAAAATGTCCACTAGAATTTACGTCATCTCCGGTAAATAAATGGCTGCTAGCTCTTGCTCTAATTCTCCCCTTCCATATGTTTACTGGTTCTGGATGAAGGTTGTATGGCAATGCCGCCCTATAACCTTACATCCATACTGTTTCTCTTGCTAGTGTTTTATACTCCTAGCCCGGCCGCCGGCTTAAACGGCTGGCAGCCGGGTAGGTGGAGGTTCTCTGGTTCATAGTCACTGCCGGCCGTCATGGGTATCACTTCCTTTGCCTGCCGGCAGTAGAAGCACATCCCGAGATCTGCTGGACACTACGTTTAGCGGCCAGCAGTCGGGTGCTAGTGTTTTCAATTGCCGACCGCCAGTGATTGCCGGCCAGCACACATTTGCGAACCAGTGAATTGCCGCCTATTAGTTAAAGGTAGCATACCTTTGAACTATAGAGGGGTAAATGCCGGCCGGCGCGTGCCAGCATATGCCAGTACGTGCTGGCGCATGCTGGTCGGCACGACAGCATGCGATGTACAGTAGTTACTATATTTGTGGTGTAGTACACACTGCATTAATAAAGCTACAGTACAGAGTTTGTTGTAATACTAAAGTTCTTCCAACATACTTAATGTTATCTTGTACACCTTTTGTTGAGACCGTACAATATATAGAAAGTGAGTTCTTTCTGTATTCATTTTATCCAGTATATTAAAACTTTATTTCAAGGTGTGAGCCACACCTTAACTTTCCGCTTAGGAAAATATATAAGGTATTCTAGAATAAGAATTAACCTTAGTTTTAATATCTTGGGAGGTTACAGCAATTGGCTGGGCAGGAAATACAAGTATGTGTCTTACCTTCTTTCTTTCTTAGCTTTACTATATAAGCTACATGTATTAACAATAAGTGAAAAGCCTTCACTTGATACTCATGGTTTTTCTTTTCTTTACAGGAGGACCATCCGAAGTGCGGGAGTATATTCTACAATGTCCGCAGTAAGAACTTCTGTGGACATGAGTTATGCAGGTGGCACACAGCATGCACAGCCTCCAAAGTTGATCTCCGGTATTAGAACCCTCAGGTATGTATCATATATTCTAACCTGATTACCGAGGCGTTTTACACCCCTAAGCGGAGTCAAGGGATGCTGTTAGAGAAAAGTTGCGAACCTGGGTGAGGAGTTTTCAGAGGCCCCTACCTTCCAAACAAGAAGATGAGGGCCTACCTTTTCCCTAAGGCATCGACTGATGCAGTCATCCCTCAGCCTCTTGAGGAGATACCAACCGTCCAGAATCCGGTAGATTCTGAAATCTCGGCCGCCCTTCAAGACATACAATTGGACGATAGGATGTCAGAGTTGTCGGATTATACAGAGAAGGTCAGGAGGAGGAGCTGACCTAGGCTCCAGAAATAAAAGAGGAAGAAATCGACGAGGTGTCGGTTACATCGGTTCCGTCCCCAGAACCTGTTACCTCTACATCGTCTGCTATCCCAGATGATCTGGGAAGGACTCTTTCTTCTATTATTGAAATAATTCAACAAATACGAAGAAGAATGATGAAAAGGAAGCTGCGATGAAACTGGAGATACGCAGACTCGCAGCATTACGTGGGCCCCAGAAGCGACTCAACGTGAAGGATCTTCCTTTGTGCTCGGATACCAACCCTTGGAGGTATGCCGAACACATGTCAATGACATCCGGGAAGATTGTTATATCGAAGAAGTTGGGCTCAATTTCCCTGGAAGACGTGGAATTTTGGCCCAACAAAGACTCTTACCCGGACTTCTATGTCCGTCTTAGGAAGGAGCCAGCCTCAAAGGAGGAAACGGAGCCGAAGGAGGTCATAGTCCTTGACCATGGTAATGCACAGGCATTACTAGCAAGCTAGATGAAAGAGAGGTGCTTCACGAACTCAAAGGTGCCAGCTTTGAGTAAGAAGCTTCCCTCCTTTGTGGCCTCTCCAGCCAGAGCCTTTCCTTTCATAGAAAAGGGATATAAGGCAGCCTTGAAGGCGGCGAAGACAAGGAAACCATGCCCCTCCATGGAGGAATACAAGCCGTTATCCCTGACCTTGCCATTGGACCAAAAGGACTGGAAGGACATTCACCTTACCTTCTCAGTCGGGAAGTTGGAAGCTGATATTGCCGAACGTCAGTTTGGTGAGGGACTTCCAAAACTGTTGGAGTTTCTCTTGCGCAGAGGGCAAGAGACGAAAGAAAGACTTGTGGCATCGATGTCGTTGCAAACGATTAAAAAAAAAAAAAAAAAAAAAAACCATGGCAAGTGACCCCAAGAAACAGGACACGTTCATGGTAGTGGCCAAAACCCATCTGGCCACTGTTACGAAGGATCTCGGTAGCTTTATTAAAGCTAGGAGAGCCTGTAGAGAGTTCGTGTTCGCCTCGGCTGCGGTGAGGCACGAACCAAGGAGACTGACTTCTTCTTGCATATGGGGTAAAGACCTCTTTCCCAACGAAGTAGTTAAAGAGGTAGTAAACAAAGCCGTCACGGAGAATAGGAACCTTCTCCAAAAGTGGGACTTAAACCTTAAGAGAAGTCTTCTCCGGATAAGGGTCCCCAACCCAAGAAGAGGACAAAAAGGCCTAGGCTATCCTCTCGGCCGGCTAAGCCCTACCGACGGCAACAACAGCAACTTCCTGTGACCGCGGTGCCTCAGATAGTGGCACAACCTCCAACCACGTACCAGTTGGTACCTCAACATGTGGCGACACAATCGCCAGTTTTTAACCCAGCCTTTGAAAGGCAGACTTTTTCCTTTCAATCAAAAGCTAGAGAAACAGCCAGAGGTTCTTCTAGACGCCCTTCAAGGGGAAGGGGATTCAGGAGAGGTCGCGGTTAAGGAGGCAAGGCCTCAGATCCACAATGGCAGAAGTGAGATGCTTCCAGTAGGAGGGAGACTACGTCTATTTAGGGATCGTTGGACCTTCGATCCCTGGGCCCACAGCCTAATAAAGAATGGACTAAGTTGGTGCTGGAACAGTCCTCCACCTCTATTTCCTCAGTTCTTCCAACAATCTACCCCTATTCTGGAAGAATATGCCCGAAAACTTTTAGTGAAAAGAGTAACTCGAAAAGTAAAGTCCATCAAGTTCCAAGGCAGGCTGTTTTGTGTTCCAAAGAAGGACTCAGAAACTCAGAGTCATTCCGGACTTGTTGCCACTCAACAAGTTCATAGTGAACTACATGTTCAGGATGCTCACACTTCAACACAAAAGGACCCTACTGCCCAAAATAGGGCATATACAGTCTCCATAGACTTGTCAGATGCTTATTGGCACGTTCCAATTAATCGTCACATCTCCTCCTACCTAGGGTTAAGAGTTACAAAGAAGACTTTACGCCATTAGAACCATTCCATTCGGGCTAAACATAGCCCCAATTATTCTCATGGAGCTTGCGAACGCAGCCGTCCATCAATTACGCCTAAAGAGAGTCAAAGTAGTGACCTACTTGGACGACTGGCTGGTGTAGGCAGTATCCAGGACAGAATGCATGCAAGCCTCTAAGATAGTGATCCAGTTCCTGGAACATCTGGGATTCAAGATCAACATTAAAAAGTCTCGACTATCTCCAGCTCAAAAAATTTCAATGGTTGGGAATCCATTGGAATTTGGAGTCACATCAACTTTCCATTCCTGGGAAGAAGAGGAAAGAAATAGCAGGATCTGTCAAGAGACTATTGATATCCAATCGGATATCAAGACGTGAACAGGAGAGAGTGCTGGGCTCTCTACAGTTTGCTTCCATAACAGATTCAGTGCTAAGAGCACAGCTAAAGGATGCAACAGGAGTCTGGAGATAATACGCATCAAACGCGCAAAGAGATCTGATGAGACTACTACCGACTCGACTGCGAACGCTTCTCAAGCCGTGGTCCAAAGCCAACCAGTTGAAGATATCAAGTGATGTTGGCCATACTCCGTTTGGCGGAAAGAAAGAAATGGCACCTGTCAGCAGTTCACATTCAATCGGTCCTCAACGTGACAGCGGACGCTCTATCCAGGTTCACACTGATAGAGTAAAAATGGTCCCTAGACGCAGGATCGTTCTCCCTCAGCTTGAGCCAAGTCCCGGAACTGCAGATAGACCTCTTTGCGACGAAAGACAACAAGTAGAATGTGTCCCCGTACGAGGATACGCTAGCGGAAGCACTGGACACTATGTCCCTAGACTGCAACAGATGGTCCAGGATTTACCTGTTCCCTCTGCACAACCTCCTTTGAAGATCCTCAATATGAGATCCTTCAAAAGGAAGGCGGCAATAGTGGCCCACAAGTGGTCAATCAGCGTTTAGTTCCCTCTGGCATTGGAACTACAACTGAAGTTTGTACCGCTACCGGATCCAATCCTGACTCAGCGAGTAGGTGTCGTTCGTCAAGGCAAAGAAACCAATAAGAATTCTTGATTGACTTCTGTTTATTTTCTTTATTCACCTTCATGAGTAAGGTTTAGCAGCCAACACATTATCAACATGCAAATCTGCCTTGACAAGACTGACACTATATACCTTTCAGGTCGACCTTTCTAAGGACAATTTTGAATTAAAATTCCGAAGGTCGGTGCTAAGGTTAGACCTTCAGCACCTCTAAAACCCATTTCATGGGCACTAGATAAGCTTCCACATTTGCATTAATTTTGAATAATGAGGCGTGCACTTTGAAGGATTTAACTCAAAAGTTATGTTTATGTTTGCACTCGCTTCGGGGGCTAGGGTTTATGTAATAGTGGCTCTCTCGAGAGGGGAAGGCCACGTCCAATTCTTGAAAGGAGAACTGAATCTGTTTCCAGACCCAACGTTTCTTGCCAGGAACAAGCTACCCGCCAACAGGTGGGATCCCTAGAGAATCTGCCCTCTGAAGGAAGATGCATCTCTATGTCCAGTGGAGTGCCTAAAGGTCTATCTTCATAGAACTTCAGACTTTAAGTGAGGACAGCTGTTCAAAGGAGAAACCTCGGGTTCAAATTTTATCTCTGAAACATCCAAGGGCGAAACTCACCTATGTTATTCCCAAAGCGGATCCAGACAGTACACCCGTAAGTCATGATCCGAGCAAAGTTGCCTCTTCCATAAAATTTCTTTAATTATATGGACTTTGAACATCTTCGTTCGTACACCGGCTGGTAGTCTTCCAAGATGTTCTTTAAGCACTATGCGAAGCAAGTGGAGCAACTCAAGAGGTCTGTGGTAACAGCAGGTAGAATTCTTAAACCTTCTGTTTTAATTCTGCGAGGAACAGTGTAATTAATTTAGGACGATTAATTAAGAGGGTGAATGTGTAGTCACAGTCTGTTACTACACACTGAGCGATAGGCCACTAACGTGTCCTTACGAACTGCTCCATGGACTTTGGTAAACTATAGCATAATACGGACACTTGTGCCAAGCGTTTCTTACGCTAGTGTAAATAAGGGATTTTGACGAAGGAAAAATTTATTTCTGAGGAGAGACCTGTGACGCCCGGTGAAAAAGTCCTTCTTTACACTTTTTCTGATATAAATCTTCCAAATATACCAGAGAAAGATAAAAGCATGGAATGCAGAGGTTACTACCCTCGCGCGAGCACCTCGTGAGTGTAGTGTATACTTCAGGGGCATGTGAAAACTACTATTCACAGGCTGTCTTCCATTTAGATAACTCCTTCATCAAAGGGAAGGGCCATAACAAAGACCCCAGAAACCACACTTGGACCACGCCACCGTCACCCACACGAGCGCCCTCTAGGTCATCCTTCTGCAAGAACATATGGCTTGGCAGGGGAAAGGGTGGGTCCGTACAAAAATAACCGGGAAGGGTTTCACCGGGCGTCACAGGTCTCTCCCCAGAAATAGATTTTTCCTTCGTCAAAATCCCTTTTCTGGGTCGACCTGTGACGGCCGGTGAAAATGTACCAGAGAATGCCTTTCAAGCCCAATAAATTAATAACATAATGAGGAGAATACATCACCATGTACGACAATAATATAATATAATAATGTAGGTAAACGTCCAATTACCAACTAGCCAAATGACATAGGGAACGTAAGGCTAAATAACTATGACGACAAGGAATCAACTGAGTGTCGAAACGCAAAAGGCATCAAACCTTACATGTCTAAGCATATCTAAACATGAAAGGAACGGTAACTATAATAACAGTTAAACCATAGGAATTAAACATGGCAAATATCATAGGGCCAACGAACTACCCAGGAGAGTGGCGATGTGGTGTGAGTGGCGGGTAGGACTGAGAAGAGAAGAGATGGAAGAAAGGAAGAAGAAGAGATTAATGGGGAGAGATAAGGCTCCCCCCTGCCATCGTCGGGTATTTAAGGGCCTGTAAAATCTTTAGATAGTGGCGTTTGACAACCATAGGGGATTTCCAACCCGTATATTTTTTAAAATCATCAAAGTCCTTGTTCTTGAAGTAATTGATGGAGGTATCTACTGATCGTATATCATGAGCCTGGGGAGATGATTCCGGATTAGTATGTTTAATGAAGTAGAGGATTTGTTGCCTGATACCGTGAATGGAAATAGTACCTCCTTGTTCCCTGATAACCAAGGGGCCAGACGAGCGGGTGGCAGTTCTAGCTAAAAAGGCCTTGAGAGTAGTGACTGGACACAGAAAAAGGATCCTGGGGAAGAAGAATAATCTTCCGAGGGGAGCACCTATTTTGCGGATCCTCATTTTTAGCTAGGAAAGCTTTGTCTGGAGAAAGGAGTACTTCGGCTGAAGGGAGGAAATCTATGTTTTCCGGGTTTCGTGAGAGATCTGCTAGTTCTGATATTCCATCACTTGAGGCCAAAGCCGTTAGAAATAAAGTCTTCTTAAGAAGAGTGATATAAGAGCAGGATTCATTGTCCGTGTCCGTCGCAAGTTTGAGGAGACCGTTCAGAGACCAAGAGTCCTTTTATGGCCGAACCGAAGGTCGAAGCCTAGCACATGTTTTTGGAATAGATGAGAAATAGGAATCAGCTAGGTTAATGTTAAACCCAACAAGGAAGATCTTCTTCAAAGCTGACTTGATGGTGGTTAAAGAGCCATCTGTTAGGCCTTTGTCAAATAGGAACCTCAAGAAAGAGATGGCTAAATTCGGAGACATACGAGTATGGTCTGAACTCTTAGGAAATCTGTTGGTTGTTAACGGCTGAATCATATTGGCGAATTATCGAGTCCCTTTTGTCTGATTCGATGAAGAGAACGTTTCCCGGGTCAATGTTCTCGTCTCTACGAGCTGCAAACTTCATGTAGTCCACAAAGTTAGAGTTTTGGCTATCCTTGAGTAACCCGACCCAGTGAGTTTGGATTACTTGGATCAGTTTGGGGAACGGGATCCGGAAGGGGCGGGGTTTCGGAGGAGGAGAGGAAACCAACTGTTCTTGGCCAGTGAGGTGGTACTAAAGCCACTGCCCCCCGGAAGGAGCGTAGTTTGTGTAAAAGTTTCATTAGAAGATTCACTGAGGGAAATAGGTAAATCTTCTTCTAATGGTTCCAAACCCGGGTTAATGTGTCCATGGCATAAGCCTGAGGGTCCAGGGTTGGGGTCACATAACAAGGAAGTTTGTGATTCATCTGAGTTGCGAATAGATCTACCTGGAGGCCCGGAACCAGCCTGAGTATCCACCGCAATGAAATTATGTCTAGAGACCATTCTGACTCCAGTGGTTTCGTCCTGGATAGTGAGTCCGCTCTCACATTCTGGACTCCCGCTAGGTGAGTTGTTGACAGGAACCAGTTCTTTTCTGTTGCCCAGGCAAAGATAGTGACCATGATCTGATTCAGGTTGGGTGACTTGGATCCTCCTCTGTTGACGCAGTGTACTACGTCTGTGCTGTCTGACACTACTCTGATGTGGGTCGACCTCGGAGGAGAGAGTCTCTTCAGGGTCAAGAACACTGCCATGGCTTCGAGAACATTGATATAGGACTCTTTCATGGCGGGTGACCAAGAGCCCTGAAACATCTGATGTTCGGAGTAATCCCCCCATCCACTTAGAGACGCGGCTGTATGGAATGTCACTTGTGGAGGTGGGAATTGTAGAGTAACGGATTTGGAGAGGTTCTTCGGTTCGGACCATGGGCGTAGTCTCATTTTCAAGACAGAGGGGATCTTCAAGACCTTGTCTCTTAAAGGTACTGTAGCTCTCTTTCCCCAAACTCGATTGATGTCTTTGAGTTTGGCTTTTAATAGGAGATCTGTTACTGAAGTGAATTGGAGAAGGCCGAGGATTCTTTCTAAGGCTCTTCTGGACACCTGTTTGTGTTTGAGAAAATTCTTGATCTTGAAAGCTATTCCTCCTACCTTTTTGGAAGGGAGAGACAACGTGTGCTTCGAAAGGTCCCACTGAATGCCTAACCATTCTAAGTGGCCTGATGGTTGCAGGTGGGACTTTTGGAGATTGACCCAAAACCCCAGGTTGTTGAGAAATCGAAGTACTTCCTTCGTAGCTCTGTTGCCTTCTATGGCCGACCGGGCCCAAATGAGCCAACCGTCCAGATAAGCAATAATCTGTATCCCTTGGTTCCTGAGTTGTTCTAACACTGTCTCTCCCAGTTTCGTGAATATCCTGGGATCAATGTTGAGGCCGAAGGGCATGACTTGAACGCAAAGGCTTTCCGGCCTAGGCGGAAACCCAGATAAGGAGAGAAGTTTCGAGCTATAGGCACATGATAATAGTCGTCGGTAAGGTCGACAGAGGTGGTGACGGCCCCACGGGGAAGTAAGGTCCGTACCTGAGAGATAGTAAACATCTGGAACTTGTCGCAGAGAGTGTAAGAGTTTAGCTTTGACAAGTCCAGTTCCACTCTCAATGCCGACAAGCCTTTCTTCGGAATTGTGAACAGGCGGCCTTGGAATTTCAGTGATTGAACCCGTTTGATTGCTTTCTTCTTGAGTAACTCTGTGGTGTTCTCTTTCAGGATGGGAGTCGATTTCTGGGAGAAAGGTCACTGGTGGAGGAGGAGAACCTTGTGGCCATTTCCACCTCAAACCTTTAGAGATTATGCTATGAGCCCACGGACCGAAGGTCCAATGGTCTCGAAAGTGGTAAAGTCTCCCCCCTACCGGGACCACCTCGTTGTGAGGGAGTGAATCTAGGTCCTTTCCTTCCCCGAGCCCCCTTTTTTCTAGGTCCGCCTCGATGGCGGAACTGTCTTCTACTCCTGTAGCTTCCTCTCTGATGTCCACGAAAGGAACCTGAGGATTCGGAGCTAGGGCTGTATGCAGGCGAGGACATCCAAACGGGGTTGGGCTGTGTACCTGGGGAATCAGTGAGGTAGACCACCTGATGAGGGGGATTCGGATGCAGAGACGTCGAATCAGAGGAAGACTGTGATGACGAGTGGGTAACTGACGATTGATGGCAGTGACCCTGGTTCGTTTTGTAGGGGGTAAATCTCTGCTTCTTCTTGAAGAAAGCTTGCTTTTGGTCTTCGACCTTCTTTTTGGCAATTCTGGTTTGCTCTCGTATCATCTTGTAGAACCTTATTCACCTCCTCCTGAGGGAAGAGGGTTTTACCCCAGCAGGAGGAAGCTATCATCCTGTTCGGTTCATGTCTGATAGAGGCCTCAGACAGAATGTATATCCTACAATTAACCCGGTCAGACCACAAAGCGTGTAGGTCGATTTGGTAGGACAGAGATAGGTTCTTCGTGAATATCCGAAATAAGGTCTCAGTGGGATAAATCAAGGCTAGGGACTCCCCAAGGTGGGGTCCGTCTCTTTATGAGCCGGCATGGCAAAACCTTCTTTGACATCTTGAATAGTAAGACCTGTCAATTTATCCGTAATAGGCCAGGTAATAATGAGAGCAGTTGTAGATATGGCGTATGGCCCATTGTGTGGGGTGAGCTTGGAATTACCGTACCACCAGACCGACAACATCCTGGCCCAGACAGCTTGGGCCTGCTCTTTAGGAAATATTACCGTTACCTTCGGTACCTTGTCTAACCTAACCAAGGCATGCTCTTTCAAACGAACGAATCCGTTGAATGGGAATTCTAGTCCCGGAGGGTAAATTCTAGGGCCTCTAGAGGGCGAACGCCTATGCCATCCAGAGTTATGGTACCATCTATATATGGAACATGTAAGGCAAATTTCTATGGGTTGTTTTTATCTAAGGAGGTTACTTCGATGCGTCTGGGGCTGTAGGGGGAGACATCCAAGTTCCTGAACGGATCAGATTCACCACCATATCTTTGAGCTCCGTCATAGCTCCTTGGCTTGCCCTAGAATGTGTTGTATCTGCTCTTTAACCCTATCCCTGATCAGGTCGACGGGGAAGGAGGGATCGTGAGCACGACCCGCTGTCGAAGCCCTGGACTTATCGGACTTTGTCTTTTAGCAGTCACGGTTTTATGCAAGGTAATATGAACATCAGGATCCTTTGAGGGTCCTAGGTCGGTGTCGCAGATAATGGCAAAGCTGAAGGCTCAAAACTCATCACCACCTACCTGCCCGTCCATGGGTTCGACGTCCAACCCTAGTGAGGACACGCCGAGGAGATAGGGTCCGCCAGATGGAGCATTCCTTCCAAATCTTGACACCCAAGGGCGGAGAGCCGCTCTTGCAGCCCGGAGAGATTCATCATCATCCTGAAAGAAGTGAGGGGATTAGTGATGTAGGAGAAGACCGTTCTCCTCAATAAGCGATGTATACATAAATCAAGAACAAATTAAATCATCGCCATAGGATACCAAAAAGAAACAAATTAGAACCAACTTACATCATCGTTCAAGAGTAGGGAGGACAGCTCGTAGCAGAGCGTGCATGACTCCGGGAACCATACCATGTAGGCGGACCTTCTGTAAAAGAAAGGAGACGTAAGTCTGGATGTTCCTTGAAACTCTGGTTAGTGATCCTATTCACAGGCTGGGATCCACTAAATTATCTATAAACAATAATATATATGTTTATGTATATATTTGTACATGTATATAATACATATGTCTATATTTATGCATATATTTAATTATACATATGTATATATATATGGATAAATATCCATACAACATCGTGTTCAAATAGAAATAAATTCCTACTCTGTACTTGGGATCGAACGTTAGCCCTTTCTAATGAAAAAGCCAGGTCGAAACCAACCATGCCTTGAGATGCCATTTTACTGTTCCTTGAGACTCTGGTCAGTGAACAGATGAATCAAAAGAAATAAATGACATTAATTATGTGTGACACATATGGTTTTGAAAATTGTTAGCTAGAGCTACAAATTAATATACTAAAATCCAGTAACCACGTAACATGTAACTATAAACCTCATCGGTAAAATAATGTTAACCCCGGTTCTGAACATCTGAGTGATCTCTGTTGACACCGGAGATCCGGTGACAAAGGTCCGTCATAGTGAAAACGTGAACATCAGCGGTAAGATAATATTAACCTCAATGCTGAACGTCTGTGTGATCTCCGGTGAAGCCGGAGATTCGATGAAAAAGGACCGTAATAATGAAATTGTGATTAATCATGAAAAAAGGTTCGTTTGCATAAGGCCGAAGCCGGAGTCTGAGTGCCGGATTTCACCGTTGCACTCCAAATATCTGACTAGTTCCCATCCCAATGAGTATCCATTATAGCTGAGTATATCTCAAGGCGGTGATTAATCATGAAAATAGGTTCGTGTTCGTGTGCATAAGGCCGAAGCCGGAGTCTGAGTGCTGGGTTTCACCGTTGCACTCCAAATATCTGTCTAGTTCTCACCCAATGAGTATCCATTATAGCGGAGTATAACTCAAGGCGGAGCTACGGGTGGCGGCATAAAACGATCCCAAAATAATGACTCATACACTAACGGAACCTATTAATAGTGCTAGCTATATTAACAGTAACCACATCAATAAAACGTGAATATCATCAATCGTAATATCATAAACCCGGAGAAGAAGAGGAGGCAGGAATAACTCGTGATCGTATAAAACGAAAACGGGAAATCCACCTCTCCTTACTCGAGCTTAAGAAAGAAAACGAGAGAAAGGGCAACTCGTAACTGTAGTAACAGAAAACGAGCACTCTATGCTCACGCTCTCATGGTTACATTATAAAGAACCAAAATCACACAATAATATAAGAATAATGATAAAATTGTAATAACCAAGAACGAAGAATAATGACAACGTAACAAATAGAAATAAAGATATAGTCTGAAACGAGCACCTTCCTGAGGTGTGTACATAAACTATAACAAAGGCCAGAACGTTATTCTTCGTTCGTCCAAATTGGACTTGCTAGCAAAAAAATACCATAGTAAAAACAATAATAAAATAATGATAATAAAAAAGGTTATTAAACGTAAGTGATATAACCTAGATGACAGAGTACCAGATGGGCAATATTAACTTGAAAAACTACCGAAGCAATCAAAACCAAAATGGCTGCCGTCACCGAGGAAGGCCAAGCCGCTTCCAAAATTAAAATCCACATTACTGGAAAGAGAACAAATGCCCGGTACTGAAAAAAACTGACAAAACAAACTATGGTACTTAACATTGGTAAAGGTGAAGTAGCAGCGTCAGTCATGTTGAATTAACGACAATCACTAGAAAAAACACCGACCACAAAAAAATTACGACTTTGCGGGCAAGTCCAAAACAGAAGGATGACCTAGAGGGCGCTTGTGTGGGTGACGGTGGCGTGGTCCAAGTGTGGTTTCTGGGGTCTTTGTTACGGCCCTTCCCTTTGATGAAGGACTTATCTAAATGGAAGACAGCCTGTGAATAGTGGTTTTCACAAGCCCCTGATGTATACACGACACTCACGGGGTGCTCGCGCGAGGGTAGTAACCTCTGCATTCCATGCTTTTATCTTTCTCTGGTATATTTGGAAGATTTATATCAGAAAAAGTGTAAAGAAGGACTTTTTCACCGGCCGTCACAGGTCGACCCAGAAAAGCAGTAATACAGACTATATCATTATTATTAATGATTCGATTGAAGTGGCAAATCTGTTTCCTGTTTAACGAAAATGTATTTTCTTTTGACTGTTTTCTTTATGCTTTAACGAATATCATTCACATTTTATAAATTTTATAAATGTTGACCTGATATGTATGTTTATTAAATTTTTAATAAACTGATTCATAGTGAACCCTGCGTCTTATTCGCCCACACTCTTTTTATTAGAAATGTACTGAGCAATATAATTAAAATATGGATAATTTTAACATGGAACGTCTTTAAAGATTGTTGCTTTCTTCAAGTAAAAATCCACTCGCTTTAATCCTTCCTTAGGGAGGGTCAACGTTGTACCCTAAGGGGTTGGTGGTAGAGATGCAAAATTTGTTCCTATACGGATACAACTGTTATCCAATAGTTTAATAAGAGTAGATACCTTGGGGATATGTCAGGAATTCATACTAACATTGGTCACTCTTATTCAAACTTTGCATTATGATGTATAGGGCGAGACCACTATACAAGCTTGTCATTTGGCCATACATAGTTATTATGTACTCCTCGAGACTTTTTCCAGTCTAGTACGACTCATCCCTGTAGGGGGCAGGAAGCACTAACATAGTTCATGCTTAGATGAAATGATGTATGACGGTAACATCATAGGTCTCTAGGTCTAGACGGACCCGGAAATACTTTCTTAAGAGTACGGCACCGGTTGAGAATCCACAGATACAGTAATGCTCTGGTAAACTTCCATCAGGACGGCATGGCCTGAGCCCAAAAAACGGATTTTGAGCGAAGCGAAAAATTTATTTTTGGGTGAGGTAGCCATGTCGTCCTTATGGACCCGCCCTTCCTTTTATTGTAAAAGGGCTTATTGACCCCTTCCTATAATACAGTATCTGTAGCACCTCGTATATCGCTACAAGGAATGGAGATGGCGCTGCCACCTTCGTCATATACACACTGGAAACGGAATAAGAGAGATTCCTTGGGAACGGCTCTCTTTTCATTTCCGTTTCAGATTCTTGTCACTGTAACCCCTCGAAGCGTTAATACTGTTCGGGGTGAAGATAGCTATGTGACATGTCAAGAATACGTCCTCTGATATTATGCGATATCCCTGTTAGATTTAATTAGGGATATTCGCTCCAGGAGTTAGAATTCTGGATACCTTAAGATAAAATTCGCTGGGAATATCACTGTAGTCAAATATGCCCTAGGCGGAAAGAAAGAAATGGCTACCTCACCCAAAAATAGATTTTTCGCATCGCTTAAAATCCGTTATATATATATATATATATATATATATATACATATATATATATATATATATATATATATATATATGCGTGTGTGTGTGTATTTACACACACACACACACACATATATATATATATATACATACTTATATATATACACACACACACACTCACACACACACATATATATATATATATATATATATATATATATATATATATACCAACACTATAAATATATGTACACAGCTATATATTTTTATATATAATCATATGTAATGATGCACAACTATGTAGTGCTTTGTCTTTGCTGATTATACTTCCCATTCTATTAGAATGCCCACAGTATTTGTCTCTGACTTCCTTGGCAGATGATCATAATTTATGATTTTGGTGCTAAAGTAATGTGTAATTTACTCCCAGGCCTACATGCCCCATCCTAGTACTTTAGCAATCTGTCTTTGGCGCAAATAATAATATAAATAACAACACGCTCGCTTTCTTCTGGCTCATGTTGAGGGGACGTGGCCAGTAGGCACACTGAAGTTTGATCGAACATCTGCTTCAGTGTGTGGCGATATTCGAACAAACACGCTGGACAATCATGTTTGCAAGTCTGTAACCCCGCCTAAGACTAGGCATGCATATAAGTTTATTGAAACGGGTGTAGTGACTTTTTTATCTACGTCAGATTGCTAAATAAATACAGGATAAATCTTACACTAGGAAAAAATTTTCAAATGTGCCAATTTTGGAAATAACTGAGATAGGAAAAGAACATAATTTATATATATATATATATATATATATATATATATATATATATATATATATATATATATATATATATATATATATATATACATACATATATATAATATATATATATATATATATATATATATATATATATATATATATATACATACATATATATATATATATATATGTATGTATACATATATATATATATATATATATATATATATATATATATATATATATATATATATATATATATATATATATATATATATATATATTCTTAAAATCAGTCGGACATATATAATGAATAGCAACACAGAAAATAGATATGGATAAGCTCAAATGGGGGAACGATAAATTAGATAGATTTTATTTTCAGTGAAAATAAATTAATTTAGTTAAAGAAGTAACAGTGTTAAACAAGTTAAAGTGAAGTTACCATAAAATGGTGAGAAGCAAAATGTTTTTAGATCTAAGGAAAGAAACAGATAAACTAATTTTAAGAAAGAAAGTAAACACTTCTGTAATAGGAGAAAAAAATCTAATGAGTTTAGTTTACCAAGGGAAAATATGGACTCCCGGCTACATGATGAAATGGAAGCAAGTGAAGAGGAAATGAGCAGTAATCAAATAAAATTTCTATTGGAATCAGCACAGGAGATATGTGGAAATGTTCCTAAACAAGATCAAGGAAAAACTATAAGAAAAGACCAAAAACATAATAAAGAAATGATAGGAAATGACGGTAAAATCTCATATAGATAAAATAGAGTTAGCAGAACTATTTAAAATAATAAATAAAAAAACTAGAGACATTCCTAAATAAAATCAGACCAAAATTGAAGAAACACTAAAGAAAGGAAGAAGCATCACATTAATAATGGAAAGAAGTCTTGTAATAGGAAGTCAACATATATTTGCTTCAAGAAATCAAAATAGAAATGTTATCAATTAAAGAGACGAAGTGATAAATATTACAGAGAATTTCTGTAAAATGCAATCCAACAGTGATATAAGAAATAAGTTTTTCAATAGAAATAATGAAACACCTAAGCACCTACCAGAAGTAACGATAGGATAAATAGAGAAAACACTGAAAGGCATGAAAAAAAGCAAAACAACAGGAGGACATTAGCTAGAAATTGATTTATCAATAGATGGTCGAGAGTTCATAGTAGTAAAACTCACTGAATATAACAAAATGTGTCTAAAAGAATGCTCCAAACCTAGAACTTGGAAAAAAAGAAAACTTTATCATTAGACTTATTCACAAAAAAAGGAACTGAAAAACTACCGGCCAACAACTTTACTCTCAGTAATATATAATTGTATGTAAATGTATGTTCATGTTAATAGGGTTTTACAGTATGTGCATAACTATATATGTATATTAATCATGTGTACAAACATGTAAATGTAAGTCTATGTCTCTATGCATATATACATAGATATATACATACCCATACACATACAGGTATACATATACATACATACCTACACGTATGCCAATGCATATGCATAAATACATAGACCTACATATATATGATTGTACACATAATTAACATACATATACAGTTATGCACATATTGTACAACACTAATAACATGAACATACAATTACACGCATATCAATATCTGTTTTAATGTTATGTTTTTAAAATAAGAGATAATTGTACCTACCAGTGAATGTTAGCTTTGGTCTAAATATTAATCTCACAGTAGCATTTGTTTTCTCCGGTACATTCAGTTCTACATTAAGTGGTTAAAGGTTTTTATATAGATTGCAAATCTCTTTGTATATAAATGCATCGAGTTTGTACATTCCATGTCTAATATTAAACTTTTTATCATAGGTTTCGTTTATGAAACTGGACTCTATGAGGTTTCTTTCCAATAAGTCAATTGATTGAACTAATTTCTTTGCACATGACCAATTAATGGTGTGCTTCTTATCTCTACGCGAGCAAAGATTCTTGAGCATATCTGACGCTTTTCAAGGGCTTTACTAGTTTGATCAATATAGAACTTTTAACATGAATTGCATTGCATACGATATATACATACCTTGGTAATGTCAGGAGAATTCTTTATTAGGGCAGTTTGTTTTGTATTGCTACTCTTAAAGGCAACAACAACGATGAAATTTTTGTTAACAGTCGTGGAATTATTTTAAAAGAATTGCTTTAAGGTAGTACAAGTAGGTTTTGTGTAATATAGTTTTCCATGTTATCATTATCGAAAAAGGTCCTTTATGCTGTTCTTAAGTCACTATTTAATAAATTTTTGGGTACTTTAGTTTCATACCTATTATTCTAATCTCATTTATTCCATCATCAATATATTCAGGGCTGCAGACTCGTAATGCTCTTAAAAAACGAAGTAAATACAGATGTCTTAACTTTGTTACTTTAATTTGAGTCGTGATTGATGTATGCGGAGATATTAGTTTGGTTTTCTATTTACATTAAACTTCAACCTATTATTATACGACAACCAAAATAGATAAGATACAATTCTTCTCCAGCGCCACAGTGAAATTTATTGACGGTACCAAGGTATTCAATCGATGAAAAAAGTTATCTAAATTTTCATTTCCTGGCAACACACATATTATGTCGTTGATATAACAAAACCATTTTACATTGTTAGGTATGATGTTATTTAAGAGTTTGCTTGTATTTGTATGGAGAAAGCTACCCCCTTAAATATATAGAAATTGAATTGAAAGCATAAAAAATTTACCTACCATCTGAAATTCTGAAATGACCCCTCCTGGCATGTGGCTAATGAGGGGTGAACTCCTCACAGAAACACCTGGGAACTGCCCAGGTAGTTAGTTTGGGAGTCCCTTATTGTTTTATAAACATCTCTATGTGTGTTCGCACGTTTACAGTGCCTTATAAAAAAAATTTTTCACTAGATCAGTCCTCTGAAGAGGTTCACAAAACTAGTCAAGATTTAATCTTACATTTCCTATTTTCATTTTCCCTGCGGTTCTTTGGTTCTCTTGCACACACACACACGCATATATATATATATATATATATATATATATATATATATATATATATGTATGTATATATATGCATATATATATATATATATATATATATATATATATATATATATATATATATATATATATATATATATATATATATATATATATATATATATATATATATATATATTGCTCATCCTACGCCTACTGACGCAAAGGGCCTCTGCTAAATTTTGCCAATTGTCTATTTCTTGAGCTTTTAAATCAATACTTTTCCATTCATCATCTCCTACTTCACGCTTCATAGTCCTAAGCCATGTAAGCCTGGGTCTTCCAATTCTGCTTGTGCCTTGTAGAGCTCAGTGAAAAGTGTTTGGTGAACTAATCCCTCTTGAGAAGTGCAAAGAACATGCCCAAAATATCTCCACCTACCCCTCACTATGATCTTATCCGGTGTACAGTAATTGCATTACATGTTAGATACATATCAGACCTTTTCATTGCAAGGTATTTGCGTTGGGGTAAATTACATGCCAAGGTAATTTCAGAGCGATACTTAAATAGTCCAGTCGTTCATGATTTCCAAATTTATTGACGTTGGTAATCTGATCACTAAATCTTTTTCAAACAACCTGCATTTGCTCAAGGCATGCTTACCACTTTCCCTTTATAAAAAAATTATCACTTACAGTTTTTGTTTAGATTTATTTTTGTTTTCTTTTAAATGAAAACAGGGCCAAAAGCCCTCAAAATGGCTCTTCAATACGTCTGAAGCTCAGGAAAAAAGAAAAAGCTAATTGATATTGGTAATCTATTTGTGAGAAAGGACAAGTGGTAAGAATACCATTTGGAATGAGTTCAGGGTTATACAACTAAATGCCGGGCAAGAGTTCATACAAATCAAGAGTCCATTACAAGATGAATTGTAGAAAACATTCATGCAGACAATGATGCTCGTGTTAAAGCTGCTAAAGTTATAAATACCGCGAAAGAGAAAGCCATTTCGGAATAATCTCTCTTTTAGTCTCCTTTCTAATCCTGTCCTGGCATTTAACCCCCAATATTTTTTTTCAAGAGCTTTGTCCTCAAATCTGCAAAATCTGTTGGACATTGTTTCATTATCATACCACAACGCATGTCCCTAAAGTAATACTGATCTCACTGAACTGATATATAACCTAATTTTCATATGTAATTTCAGACGATTTGATTTCCAAATTTTTCCCACATAGCCATTGTCTGATTTACTGTTTTCAATCTTTCATTAAACTCCAACTCTAAAGACCCTGTATTAGAAACCATAGTTCCAAATGTTGAAATTGTTCTATCTCATGAATAATTTCTCCTTCCAATGATATTTCATTTTCCATTACATATTCTGTTCTCATCATCTCGGTCTTTCGTCTATCTATCTAGAGTGCAACCTCCTGTGATATTTAATATAGTTTAGTAAGCAAGCATTGCAAATCCTGTGGTGTTCCGTTAATAATGACAGCGTCATCAGCATATTCTAGGTCAGCTATAACCTATCACCAATCCAGTCTAATCCTTCTCCTCTATTCTCAACAGTTCTATGTATTACCGAATCCATGAGGAGGATCAACAATTAAGTTACAACCCATTCCCCTGGAGTACTCCGCTGTTTACTGGAAAATCATCTGATAGGACTCCATTAACATTAACTTTTCACTTGCTATGCTCATGAACAGACTTAATCAAATTTACATATTTAAGAGGAAATCCATAATAATGCAAGACTCTCCGCAAAATTGGACATTACACACTATCAAAGTATTTTCATAGTCCACAAATGTCATCAAAAGTGGATTTCTATATTCTACACATTACTGTACAAATCGTGAAAGGAAAATTAGGTTGGTACAACTTCTACCATTACTAAATCCTTTATGTTGATCACTCTCTGGTCTCTTTATAATAAGCATGGTATATATTTTTATGACAACTGAGGTAGGTGTGATACCTCTGTATATATTACAATCAGTCGAGTATCCTTATTTGCCCCTTGCACCAACACTCCTTGTGACATAAGACAAGAAATAGATGAGTTAGATAATTAGGGTAAAGAAAATAAATACAATGAGACAACTGCAGACACAAAGACGTTGCTTTATAACCTCAATGATCTGAGATGCTCAATCGGCGTTAGCCAAGTATTTTGGCAGTGGGCGTCCATTTTTTATAATCTCTCATATTGCTGAGTTAAATCTCTTTCCCACAGGGCCCTACTTTGCTGTCAACAATAGGAATACTCTTGCTGTGTCATTGTCTAATTTAGGGGAAATGTAAGATAAGGAAAGAACATGCATTGTGTGATCATATATATGTACTTCAAGCACCTTCAGAGAGTGAATGTTTGTTTGATATTTATTTAGAGAAGCCTAGTTTTGTGAATAGTTGTAAGTTCAGTATAAGAACAGACTTTGAGAGGGGATATAGTTAATCTGGGACATCACTGTATTGTTTCTCTTAGACAGAAATCTAAGTATACAGTCATGTTGGAAGAAGGAGACAAGGTGAAAATACAGTCACCATGGATTTCTGTCCTAATTCATCGGAGTAGGTGCTCTGTAGATTCCGTCTACCCGGTCAGCGAAAAAAGAAGAGTGAAAGAATAACAGTTCCAGACACTTCTATTGTGAATGCTGCTGATGTTATTCCAGGTGTGAATGTGTCTCTTGTGTTAGTTCATCTTAATTTGAATAAACTAGGAACCATGCCACTCTGTCACCTTCCCTTCTTTGATAAGCATGTAAGTTTTTGTACCTCTCATCATAAACATGGTATAAGGTTTTATCTAGTTGTTTTGTATTGTGGACGTCTTAGATTTCCTACCTGTCCCAGGATGAGGGGGGAAAGGAGGCCAGATTAGATATGCTGGTGAATCCTATCCCGATAAATGATGCTTTGATGCCTTAAAAGCAAGATGCTATGGGGAAGACCACCCACCAGAATTTGCACAATGAATATGGAGTGTGTGGGGAACACTCCAGCAGTGGGAATGATTCTGGGAGTACCAGACATGCCAAACCTAATGAGAGGGCCAAGTGTTGCCCAGATCATACCTTTGCAAGTAGGTATTGTTGTGTACACAGTGTTGATTTTTTTTTTGTACTAATACACTCTGTTTGATGATACTTTTATTAGTATGAAACAGTTGATTAACTGTTTGATCATGATGTGGATTGATTTATGATACAGCTGCTTAAGGATATTAGATGATATATCATTGTGATTAATAATGTTTGATGAAGATTTTCTTGTCTTGTAATGTTTTTTTATATATTATTACCATAATTTCTGTTCAATTGATAATTTATGTTTCCGTAATCAAAGTTGATAATTTGCCTTTCCATGATATCTGTTCAGTTGAGGATTTGTTTCATGAGATCTGCTTTTGCATTGTTTGATGATGCCTAATATCTGTTTATCCATCACTACTGTTACCATTCGATAAAAAAAGAAGGGTGTGATTTTATTTACGGTTGTTCTTTTCATCTTTTTTTCTGTATTTGTCCCTATTTTAAGAGTTGATAGCTGATTTTGATTTCTTTTTTTTTTCTTTCTTTTTGTAGTGTATGTTTGTATCAACTGCTTCTATATAATAGGTCTTATTACAGAATTCAGGGAGGAGTATGAGGATGAGATACCTACCTCCCCCATAAACTCCCCTGATATCTGATTATTGTTGCCTTGACAGGCCTAAGGATTAAAATTTCCTAAGCTGATTATTCTATGCCTTTATGATTTGTTTTTAGTACTGATGTTTCTTGATTACAGTTCTTATTTACCCATATTTATCCATATGTATTATTATTGCATTCTTTATTACAGTTCTTTTTTACTCATATTTATCCATATGTATCATTAATGAAATTCTTTATCAGTTCTTATTTACTCATATTGTATTCACATGTAATAGTATTACCACAGTTCCTATATACTCATGTGTGCCTGTATGTATAATTACTGTTATCTTATGTATGAAGTTGCTTAATTCAGTTCTATTGTGTCTTGTTTTCTTTTCTACATGACCTTTTTATTCGTTGATTGATATAGTTAGTTTTTCTTCTTTAGAGGATTGCATAACCATGTATGATAGAGATTAAGTACCTCAGAGCAGTCTCATTTTGGTTTTGTTTTTTTTAGTACTTATTATCAAGTGGGTGCACACAAAAGTTAATTGGGGTTTGTTTTTAACCTAAAGTATGTAGTAATTTGTTTTTTCTTAAACTTTCACAGACCCAGGTGGGACTGGAACTTGGTGAAGTGGAATTTTGTCACAGGGCAAGAAATGTAAGAGTTAGATAATTTTGGTAAAGAAAACAAATAACAATTGAGACGACTGCAGGCGCAAGGACATTGCTTTATTACCTCAATGCTCTGAGTTGCTCAATCCGCATTAGCCAAGCGTTGTGGCTGTTGGCATCCATTTATAATGATCTGTCATATTGCTGAGTCAAATCTCTTTCCCACAGAGCTGAAGACGAAGAAGACGCAGAGGCAGAAGTAGTAACTGTAGCCGTTAAAACTAGGAATACCACCCCTCCTTAACCCAAATGGATATCCATGGTATCCATCCCCACCAATGCCCAACTTAGGGAGATTCAAAGGAAGACGCTGTTAGTTCGTCATTACAGTCCTGCCGGAATAGGCCGATCTTGGCCTCATCGATTTGACATTACTTACCATGTAGTCTTAGCTTGATAAAATTTTAAACCCCCTCTGTGTCCCTCTCCCTTGCCAGACCACGTGGTGAATTGACTTTGTAATTTTCATTTAATCAGAATGAGCACTTGGAAGATTTAATTATTTCTCTTCAACTTGATAAATTGTGACATTAAACATTTCTAATGAATTCCAACGCTAAAGTAGATATTAAGATAACGTGCTTAGTAATCTTGTGAATATTTTCTTTGACTGAAAAGAAACAGATTAAACTCTGTAATTATCCTCTCTTCTCACATTCTTATGTTTTAGCCATTGCCTCCACAAGGCCTCGTTTTACTAGTTTCAATTCCTCAGGTTTCACCTTTTCACGCCAAATTCAACAAAATAATCTTGTAAGTATTTTGGTGGTCACTTCATTCTCAGCTAACATCATCTCAACAGTTATTCTATCGTATCTAGGGACTTTCCATTTCCTGAGTTTTTTTTCTTTTTTTATGATAGCTTCGATTTCAAATACAATACACTGAATTAATTCATGGGCACATCAAGGTCCTCATCAGGATCAGGTATAGCGATCAAATTATTCCCTTCATATCTCACTAAAGTGTTCCATTCACCGTTGACTTCCTTCATCTTTAGTTAAACACAACCATCTCTCATTTTGATAGGTATATGATTCATTTTCTTCGCTACCATAGAGATTTCAATAATAATTCTATGACATATTTACAGCAAAGCCATTACCTAAGATCATAGCTTTGTCTCGTCAGTTTTCATGACTAACTTTTCTCTCCAGTCATTCCTGACTTCTTTTTTTTTACCTCAATATCAATACTGGAATACTTAACATGCTCTACCTTATGATTTTTATTTCTTCCTCAAAAATTTCAACAATCAATTTTTGTCTTTGTCACCTTTTTATAGTATCCGTAGTATCATTTGATATCCATGGCTTTATCCTTGTAACTACATATCCCAGAACTTCACTACCAAGTAACATATATAATGATCTTGATATCACACTATTCTTTATTAACTCTCTGCTCTTCGTCTCTTAAAGTCTCCAAAACTGCAAATCAATTCCTATATTCAAATAGAAATGTTTCTTTTAGCTCAACTTCTAGATGTTTAGTTGTATCAAACCTACGTATTCTATATACATTTTTGATGGGTGCTTTAAATTTTACTTCCAGTGTTGCAATTTGGAGCTGGTGATGATTACCAATACCTGCACCTCTATAGCTTCTTTCATTCCTCATGGTCCTCCTTCTGTCTTTATTAATGTCTATTTGATCAATTTATTTTTTTGATTGCCTCATCGCGAAGTCCATGTATATTTACGGATGCCCCTGTGCTGTAAACTAGTACCTCCAATAACTTGATTGTTTGTTGAACAAAAACTTATAAAGAGTGCACAATTTTCATTTACAGCTTCGCCAAGACCCTCAACACCAATCACATTCTCTATATCTTGATTATTCGTTGTAACCTCATTATTGAGGTCACATATCACAGTTTTCATATCTTTGTCTGGCATATCATCTATATCACTCTGCACTTCTTCATAGTATTAATCTTTCCTATCTTCTGGGGAATCATTTGTTGGAGCTTAGCAAACTATAGCACTCATATTGCACTGCTTTGTTTTAAACTTTACAAGAAACAATCTACTATTTACAGCTCTCCACTGAATTAATGCCTTTTCTGCTCTTGGTATCATCATAATTCCTACTCCTTCTCTTCCAACTCCAGCTGTTCATCTTGAATATATATATATATATATATATATATATATATATATATATATATATATATATATATATATATATATATATATATATATATATATATATATGTATACTGTATATATAAATATATATATATATACACATATATATATATATATATACATATACAGTATACATATATACGTATATATATATATATATATATATATATATATATATATATATATATATATATATATATATATATATATATATATATATATATATATATATATATATATATATATATATATATATATATATATATATATATATATATATATCTTATTGGTCTAATTTTTCCATACCAGCCCCCTTAAAGTGTGTTTCACTTAGGGCCAAGATATCTAAACTCTATTTCAAAGATTCATTTTTCACTTGCTTTAACTTCCCAATCTGATTCATGTTTCTAACAATCGTATTATCAATTCTCAGTTTTTCTTTATTATTCATAAATCAGGAGTTTCCCAACACCTGCTATGCCCAGGACTGTTCGTATTCAAATGAAACACTTGTCTTGGGACCTGGTAGAGTACAGTATTTTTGTTTTATTGAGGAGTTAATATAATATTCCAAGTTATTATTGAAACCAAGTTACTTAAAGTAGACCCCTATGATGTTAATCCTGTTATGACATCTAAATAAACCAAGTACTTCAGTTCAAGCGCAACTCTACTGGAGCTTAGGGTGTCATCAATTCTTTAATTACTTGTTACCCTTCTGTCTGTCTATGAGGTTACATTTATGAAGATCAAATTTAAATCTCACACATAGTGGACAATTCGAAGTTAATTTTAATTGAATAATAATGTTAATTATGAATTTGTAGATGAAAAATAAACCCAACTAACCAACCCAAGAGATTTAACAAGAATAATAAGGTGATTTGGCACTTATTTACACACATTTGCACACTAAAGGTTCACACGTATACATGATGAGAGGGATATTATTCCAGTAAATCTTCTCTAGTATCCATGTCCTGTATTCAGGTACAAGCTTTCTCTTCCAATAGACTAACTAAATCAATAGAGTATTCATTAACTAGATTCCTCAGTGGATAGTCAGTTCTTTGTGATGAGCAGTGCTGATCTAACTTAGGGAAGTGACTCCTGCCACTCTATACTAATTCCAGTATGACCATTCTACAAACATCAGGGGTAGAAGCCGAAAATTCAGCTTGTCTTTTCTCTTAAACCCAATTCCTCTACACCCAAAGTTCTCGTTGCTCTACCAGGTTGCTCATCCGCTTATACAACTCTGTGTGTATGTGTAAATATATTATATATCATATATATATATATATATATATATATATATATATATATATATATATATATGTATATATGTATATGTATATGTATATATACATATATATATATATATATATATATATATATATATATATATATATATATATATATATATATATATATATATATATATATATATATATATATATATATATATATATATATATATATATATATATATATATATATATATATATATATATATATATATATATATATATATATATATATATATATACATACATACATACATACATATACATTAGTGAATCACAAAATACCGATTTGCAAGTAAATTACAAATAATGCAATGAACTTGTCTCAATAACATTTTATCATGATCCTTCAGGATTTCTATTTTATATTTCCCTTACGTGGTAGTTTGAAGGATCTTGCATTATTTCTATGAAGGAAAGGACTTCATGAAGTACACAAAACAACGTTTCTACTGAAAGGTTCCCATACTCCCTCTTGTTTTTAGTTTTCAGGCATCAACCGATCTTGGTGATCGTGAATGGTCATGTGATATATATGTCCTGGGTGATGTACCGTTTCAGGATTTACCAATCAAGGAAGATCACCAAAAATTGAATAACCATCTACCGTTGGAGGAGTAGTAAACAAGCAGTGGAAGAGGATAATGACGGGAAGGGACATCATCTCTTTCTTCGTGAGGCAAAGCATGAGTAGAAGCTATCAGAGGGCCAAAGTAAGGCCAGTTATGTTCTTTGTACTAGAGGAGGGAGTCAAAAATCCCTTTTTACTATATGTGTTTTATTTTGTATAAAGAGCAAATGGTAAGCTGCAGAAGATATATAATAGTTTTCTTGGTCATCAGACTGACCTATTCGCAAAAGAATAATAGTTCATCAGCAGGTTGAAGCTGTCTTCACCATCCCACCAATTATGAATTATTTGATGTACTGCCTGACGAGCTGAGGCCTTTCCTTAGTTATTTCTTTATGATCAAACTTACATGAATGTCGGACCCTTCGTTTCTAGACGAACGGTTCGGTACTGGAATTGCAGGCGTTATTAATCAAGATGACTAGCCTGATATCCTGCCATCATGTAACGAGGGTGCTTTCCCCTCCTTGACATCATTTCATCATAAACCAAAGATCGTTTTTTTTGCCATAGTCTTCAAGGAGTCTCGTGCACCTTTAGCAATGTGGAGATTGCCACTACAATGAGTATTTTTTTCATAAGACTCTTGTGCGAGAATAGCAGAATTACAAAACTTTTCCGTGAAGATGTGGTAACCTTCGCCCAAGTGATGATCCCTGAGTCAGAAAACGATGTCACGAAGATATGTAGAAATACCACTATAAAGGATGAAATCAATGACATAAGCAGACTGGTCTATGCCCAGACTGTAGATTTTATTCCTTACTTCGCAGAGTTCATCGGGCTATATTTCTTGACTGAGAGGCTACCTTTCCACTTCAACAGCCCTTCATCGAGTGTCAGATGTTTCTTTGTGATATGCAGACTTCAGCATCTTTCCCAGATGCACTTCATGACAGGTCAAATAATAATCAACTAGTCGCTATTATCCTTCTGTGTAACTCTCCTGTTCCATGTTTAAAAATACTTCCCTATCTCCTTAAAATGCCTGCTTAAATATCATCAGTGAAAAAGACACTATAGTGTAGGCTTTTTTCTTTGCCCAGAACATTCTCCTCTTCGGGAGCCTAATAATTCAAATCCAAATTGCAATAGTAATATCAATGTTAATGACAATGCAACCACTCCAGGGATATGCAAAAAGACTCCACTGGTCACTCCTCGTGTACTTGGTGTAATCATTTGTTTCATTCAGGTAATAAAGCAGTTCAGCTGTAAGAGATTAGTTGTGCAAATCTTATATGGTGATGGGCCCGTCATTCCAAGGGTAGCAGAGAAAGGCTGTAAGGGTGGTGGTGTTGCATGTTCTCCCCACCCATCATCGAACATCTTCACAGCTCAGTCGAAGTAAATTTAGGGGAATCGGAGCAGGTGACTCACTCACGACAACCTTTGGATCATTAAATTATTCTCTACTCATGTCACCTTGAGCCAAAGAAAACAATCTCTTTTTCTTTATTCATCTTCATCAGTATCCAATTCATCCTGTTCCAAATATACATTACAGGATAAGACATCCAGGTCAACAGCCTTCTTTGCAGCACTTATATTATCATCTCCTGCTTCAATCTCAATGGGAACATCACTATCAATTTCACTATCAACATCAATAGCCTATTACTTATCTATTTCTTCACTTCCATTCTTCTCTCCTTTTCAAATAGGGATGTTTTTCATTAGTTTTTCATCTTGCATATTTTTTCCCTTTGCCTTGGAGACATAGTTTTTACTTAAGAAATCTTTTTTCTTCCTTCACATTTTTTAATATTACTTCCTTCATTATTATTATTATTATTATTATTATTATTAATATTATTACTATGATAATGTCCATGAAGCCTTTGATATGTTCTGGGAAAACCTATGGAAGGTGTATAAGTCAACGTTCCCCATTAAACGTAAGAGAATTAAATCTAATAAAATAAATACACCTTGGATGACGCCTGATCTTAAGAAATGTGTGAAGAAAAAATAGAAGTTATTCAATTCTTATCGTAGGGGTTTGTTCGGAAGAGATAATGCATTATATATAAAAAGGTATTAACTTGGTTAATAAACAAAATGAGAACGAAGTACTATCATGAAAAATTCGAAAAGTGTACAGCGAATACAAGAAAGACATGGTCAAATGTGAACGAAATACTAGGGCGTAAGAGACAGGTTTCTACGCGTAGAATTGTAACTGATACAGGAGGAATGATGGAGGGACTTAGTATGGCAGACTACGTTAACACTTACTTTACAAATGTAATTTTACAAATTACCGAATCTCTTCCTCGGTACATAAACTTTAATTACTTGAGTACTCTCGATCGTGTACCGAACTCCTGCTTTCTATTACCAACTGACGAAGTCGAGGTTCTTACGATATTGAGAGAGATGCCCGACAAGGGAAATAGTTTAATGGATATAAAACCAAGCATACTCTTATTGATACCCGATGTTCTTGGGAAAATTATTGCCTATTTGTATAATTCTAGCGTTCTTAATGGTATCTATCCAAATTCAATGAAAACTAGTCGAGTAACTCCAGTCTTTAAGTCTGGTGATATATTGAAAATTTGCAATTACAGACCTATAACAAATCTCCTGAATATTAATAAGATTTTTGAGTTGCTTACCTATAAACGCATGATAAAATTTATTGATCAATTTGATATTCTCTCAGATCTCCAGTATGGGTTTCGGAAGGCGAAGAATATTACGCTGGCTATTTTTAGACTGGCTAGCGACTTATTACAGACTTATCATGAGAAGTCCTATACAGTTGCCTTATTTCTCGATCTGAGTAAGGCTTTTGACAGCATAAATAGGATACTGCTTTGTGAAAAATTATCAATTTATGGATTTAGAGGGGTTACAAATCTGTTTTTGTCATCGTATTTGTCCGATAGAAAGCAGTATGTAAACATTGGCGACTATAAGTCTAGCATTTGACCAATTGAATTTGGAGTTCCTCAGGGATCTGTTTTGGGACCATTATCATTCAACATTTTCATAAATGATATAGTGAAAGTCGGAAGCGCTAAAAAGATTTTATTTGCGGATGATGCTGTATTTTACGTCACCGACAGTTCGTTTGATTATGTATTGAAAAGGTAAAAACATTCATCGCCGATCTTTCAGAGTGGCTTCGGAATAATAAATTAGTAGCAAATGTAAATAAAACAAAATTAATGATGGTTACGCCAAGACCTATTAACAATCTGCCTGATATATATTTTAATGAAAGAAAGTTAGAGTGGGTCTCAAGTATAAAATATTTAGGAATAACTATTGATAATAGGCTAAGTTTTGCTCTTCAAGCAAGTGAAATAAATAGGAAAATAAGTAAAATGCATGGTGTTTTTTACTCCCTATCATCTCTAGTGCCGCAGAGAACGTTACTAACAATTTACCAATCTACCCTATCATAACCCAAAATATCTTAATCTGGGGGGGAATTTCTGAAGCCAACTTGAGCAGTATTAAGGTGATGATGAATAACATCCTTCGGTGCATTCTGAAGGTCCAGCGCGACGAAAATAATATTCCTTTATTGCCTGTAAATGATACGTATAAGACGTTAGCATTGCTTAAATTTAATGACCTCTATAAGTACCATGTATTAAAATTTCTGCACCTAGTTCTGTATAAGAATACTGAATTATTTGAAAAACATTATATGCCTTTGTTGCCCACGCACACATACAGAACAAGAGGTAAAAGAATAAATCTTCCGGCAGTTCGTTTGGAAGTGGAAAAAAGGTTTGTCATTTTTCAGAGTTGTAAGCTCTTAAACGAGCTGCCCGATGATCTTCTGGAACCCCAGACGGACTATTCTCTCAAAGTTATGTATAAGCGTTTGGCTTTGTCTACCTATTAGTATTTGTTCAGTGATAGAATTGACTTTGTGTGTTTTCAGCCTCATTTTCAAACTTGTTATTTAGTTATATGCAATGAGTCAAGATTCAAGAATCGCTTTAATTTTGTGATTAGTAAATGAAATCCTCAAGTGGTGAATTGTTTTTATATGATTCTGTACGTTAGCCATGTTTGTTTCTCTGCTTTAATGTTTATATTTGTAGTTGCTATTTCAAATAGTAAATAACTTCAAGTATTTATTGCAAAGTCTATTTTGAGATAAGAAATATAGTCCTTTTATCAAGTGTTATTTTAATAACGTCAAAATGTTACTTTTAGTTATATATGCCATAGCAGGGAAAAACCCCTATTGGCTTCTTACTGTATGAATGTACATAAGAATAAAAAAAGTGTAAAAGTGTAAAGTATTATTACTAGCTAAGTTACAACCCTAGTTGAAAAAGCAGGATGTTAGAAGGCCAGGGGCTCTAACAGGGAAAAAATCCCAGTGAGGAAAGAAAACAAGGAAAAATTAAACTTTTAAGAAGGGTAACATTAAAATAAATAAGTCCTATATAAACTATAAAAAAATAACAAAACAAGAGGAAGAGAAACAAGGCAGAAAAGCGTGCCCCGGTGTACCCACAAGCAAGATAACTCTAACCCAAGACAGTGGAAGACCATGGTACTGTGGCTATGGCACTACCCAAGACTGGAGAACAATAGTTTGATTTTGGAGATTCCTTCTCCTAGAAAAGCTGCTGACCATAGCTAGAGTCTCTTCTACCCTTAATAAAAGGAAAGCAGCCACTAAACAGTTTCAGTTCAGTAACCCCTCGGGTAAATAAGAATTGCTTGGTAATCTCAGTGTTGTCAGGTATATGAGGACCGAGGATAATAAGTAAAGAATATGTCAGAATATTCGCTGTGTGTATGTCTGTAGGCTAAAGGGAAAATTAACCATAACCAGAGAGAATGATCCACTCTAGTACTGTCTGGCCAGCCAAAAGACAATATCTCAATGGGTGGCTGGTGCCCTGACCAACCTTCTACCTCCCTCAATGCCGTGACTTTTTTATGGCGCCACTCACATGCTCCCCAGAATCACCACACTCTTGCCCTTTTTTCACAGTACCCCAAACACTCTGGCATTTTGATAATAAACCAAATAGTACAGAAATATTCAAAAAAAAATTCAGGAAAATGGAGATGTAAGTGAAACAATAACACCAACAGTGTGACACAAATTCTTCACAGTAGCCGTGACCGAGATCTGAGACAGTCTGAGCTATTATCATTCCGGTATTCCGTGAAAAAAAAAAAAAAAAAAAAAAAAAAAAAAAAAAAAATTTACTCGACATACAGTAACTTACGTCCCATGACACCGAAGGGAATACATTCCCCCCATGTGAATAATGACTTATGCCTGCTCAAAGGGTAATAGCCATCCTTATGTCAAGTTGTAACCTTATCATCCATATAGAGAGAATTAAACTTCACAAATCATCCGTGTATGTCCTGTTTAGAAACTAGTCCTCAGTCCCACTTGTATAATCCTATTATTGCATCTCAAAATGATATATCTTAGTGAATCAGACAAAGTGCTGGGTTAATCTAATGCTCCTAGGACAATTTTCACACAACCCATATCTTTTAAGATAAATACGACATACCTTCGTAATAACAATAGGGAATGAAAGCATTGAACTTTCATATTTTTTTTTCCACAACGTATTGAGTATAGCATAAAACATAGCATGGTAGATCAGACTGAACTTCACTCAACTAAGCTGGATATGATTTTAGCAGAGGTAAAATCTTAGCATGGTAGCTCTTCCATTTCTCTTGTGGAACTGCTGTGACATTTCCTTTTAAACATAACCAGAAAATAATTATTTTCTTCATATGTAATATACCGGTAGGTGTCTATAACAGAAATAAAGAGATATAAAAAGGAAATATAAAGATGATGCTTTCTTGCCAGTAGCCTGCTATTCAGAGTTAAGCTAAAAAAAAAGAGCAGAAAATTGAATAAAGAAATGTTCATGGTAGCCTTCACTACCTTCATTGGTATAAAACAAAAGACTACAGAAACTAGTGGTAAGCGTCTTTAAACACAATGTCAAGGAAGCAAGAACATCTTGAAGGCTTTAAAGCCCTTGAAGATTTTATTATGTGCTCAATTCTAAGTATTGATAAATATATATCTTCAATAAGTAAAACTTGTACTGCATGCTCACAAATACAATGAAAA
>NC_090742.1:57413392-57418392 GCF_036898095.1 Palaemon carinicauda | reverse complement strand
ATAAGCAACACTAGTCAAACAAATTTAAAACCTCTTCTTTTTTTATGATTTTCCACACACTTTTTAAGCCTTTTATCATTAACTTTTGCAGAGTCCCCACACCTAAAAAGGCAATTTTCGCTTGTGACATTGATTCCTCCTTTGCCAAAGATCCACACAATTTCCATAGATTAGAGTGTACAGAATTTACAGAGGTTTGAATAGCATTGTGGTACCCCTCAACGACATTATTAGATTTTGGGTTATTACCTAAAATTCTTTCTCTCACATTCCAGATCTTGATGGGGAAGAGAGGCTCAGTTCTTCTCTGACGAGAACCCCTACCACGATTAACTCCAATGTAGTTTGTTTCAAAGTACGATATAAACTCATCAGAAATGTCGTCGTCATCAGATAGATTTCTAAAAGCCTCAATAACGTCTTCAGTTGGTAGAAATGCTAAAGCTGCAAAGCGTTTGATTTTAAGCAAAAATTCGTCATCAGTATTGTATCTAACGCATTCATCAATGTCGCCAATTTTGCGCCAGCATGATTGCCCAAAATGAAAAAGACTTCCCATTTCATTGCCAACCTCTTTCGTTTTTCCTTTTGATGAAGAGATGTATGAGAAAGACATGGGTACAAAAGAAAAATATATTTACTTGCCAAAAAAAGAAACTTCCTCTATATATATATATATATATATATATATATATATATATATATATATATATATATATATATATATAAGTATATATATATGTATATATATTTATATATATATATATATATATATATATATATATATATATATATATATATATATATGTGTGTGTATATATATATATATATATATATATATATATATATATATATATATACATATAAATATATATATATATATATATATATATATATATATATACATATATATATATATGTATATATATATATATATATATATATATATATATATAGGTATCAATAGATTATAGATTGAAAAGTTTAAATCCAAAAAGTGCAATATGAGCATTAAAGTTTGCTATACACCAACAAATGATTCCCCTGAAGAAAGGAAGGATGAATACTATGAAGAACTGCAGAATGTAATATATGAGTTTCAAGACATATTTAAGAAAATTGTGATTGGTGACTTCAATCCTAAGTGGGAAGGAATAATCAAGGTATAGAGAATGTGATGGCTGTTGAGGGTCTTGGTAAGGTTGCAAATGAAAATGGATCACTTTTTATAAGTTTTTGTTAAACAAAAATATCTTGTCATTGGAGGCTCTATCCAGCACAAGTAAAGCCAAAAATATACATGGGACTCCCCATGTTATAGTTACAAAGATTGAATTATTCACATAGTCATTAATAAAGACAAAAGGCCTCTGAGAAATGTAAGAAGCTATAGAGGTGCAGATATTGGTAGTCATCAACAGCTCCCTATTGCCACACTGAAATTAAAATATAAAACACCAAGCAGAAATGTAGATATAATACCAAGGTTTGATACAACTTAACTTCTGGAAGATGAGCAAAGAGACACATTGGTAATTGAATGTAGGAATCTATTTACAGTCTTAGAGACTTTGAGAGACAAAGAGTAGACAATTAATGAAGAATGGTGGGATCTTAAGAACATTAGTCAGTCAGTTGGCGGTGAAGTTTTAAGACATGCAGTTATAAGGAGAATGCCGGAGATATCAAATGATAAGTAGGACACAAAAAAAAAAAGAAGACAGAGACAGAAATTTATTGTTGAAAGTTTTCCAGATAGAAATGAAAATTATAAGATAGAACATGCTAAGTATTCTAGTATTAGACAGTGAGGTAAAAAAAAAAAGCCAGGAATGACTGGAAAGGGTAATTTAGACAGAAAAAGAGATAAGGCTGATAAAGCTGGGATTTGGGGAGGGGCTATGGTGTAGGAATCGCTCATAGAACTACTAATAAAATCTCTATTAGGACACAGTAGGAGAAACATATACCCACCAAAAATAGAGATGGATCTGTTATAACAACAGAAGAAGAAAGGCAACGTTTGATGGAACACTTTAGTGAGATCATGAATAGGAGATATGAAGGGAATATTTGATTGATATACCTGAAACTTATGAAGAACTTGATGTGGCTATGAATGAATTCATTGCGTTTGAAGTCAAAGTTATCATTAAAAATTCAAGAAATGGAAAGACCCTGTTTACGATGGATTAACTGCGTAGATGATAGTGGCTGGAAATGAAGTGACTCCCAGTATACTTAACCCTGGATAGGTACGCTCCTCGGACACCCCTTTAAGGGTATACTCGGTCGCGCGCGACCCCGACGCAAAAAAAAATTCTTGAAAAATCTGTTTTTGCAGTAACCTCCTTTTTTTCTTTTTGGCCAAAAAAAAAAATTCAATGAATGCTTAAAACTACTGTAAAGATAAATACTACTCATCTACAGAAAAACTATTTATTATAAATATTTTAAAAAATTAAGTAGAAAAAAAAGACCTTAAAAAAAAATTTATACATATATACACAAATCCTTTTATGAATTGATTCTTGAATGTTTAGGACACATCTTGATGTATTTTGGATGAAGTCGGACCCATGGAGGTGAAGATCTGAAATGAGAAAAAAAGGGTAACTTTTTTTGGCCAAAAAAATTTGTCCAAATTTCATGAATTTTTGTGGGTACCCAAATGAAATAGGAAGTGGCTAATTTTTTTAGGGAATAAACATATGTTATCCTAAAATAGAAATATGTAAAAAAATCTTCATTATTTTGTAAATTACATTTATATCAGGGGCCATATCTAAAGGTCATTTTTTGAGTACTTAGAAATTTCGTAAAAAAATACATATATTTAATATATAATATGATATTTATGCAGGTAAAAATATACCAAAATATCACAAATTCTATAGGGAATAAGAATATATATAGATAGGGCAACTTACGCTTCGGATATGTCCACAAAATGACCGCCAACCACACTGACTCAGACTCCCTAATCTGCCACCTGAACTGTAGGAAGGGTATGTCAATTTCAAGGTGTTATTTACTAATCTAATTATTCTTGGATATGCATAAAAATTGTATGGTGGATTGCTCGATGATTGTCGATTATTTTACGACTATAAAATAAGAATTCTGACCCAAAAATAAATTTTTGAAGGGAAATAAAATCGAAAAAAAATGTAAAACAATATAATATTTTAGCTAAAAAAATTTGATGATATTCAATCAAAAAAGAAGTAAAAATTTTCAGACAAATAAACATCTAAATGAATCATTACTCTGTGATAGTTCCTTAGTACGTAGTAATTTTGAAAGAAATGGGAAAAAACGAAAAAGTGGCAATCGCAGGAAAATCGAACACATACCTATATATACGCCATATCTGGCTAAAAATAAAGATAGGCATGGGTAGCCAGATCATCTAGAAACACTTTCCAGCACTATAAAAATATAAGTTTTGCGACACTACTTGCCAATTCCTTACGGTAACATGACTAAGCAAAAAAAAATGCAAAACAAATAAAAAGGGGCATTCGCGGGAAAATAGCCAGCATTTCAGAAAAAAAAAAAAAATTTCAGCCACGTGCTAGGCAAACCATCAAGGCACATTTTCCGACAAATAAACATCTAAATGAATCATTACTCTGTGATAGTTCCTTAGTACGTAGTAATTTTGAAAGAAATTGGAAAAAACGAAAAAATGGCAATCACAGGAAAATCGAACACATACCTATATATACGCCATATCTGGCTAAAAATAAAGATAGGCATGGGTAGCCAGATCATCTAGAAACGCTTTCCAACACTATAAAAATATAAGTTTTGCAACACTACTTGCCAATTCCTTACGGTAACATGACTAAGCAAAAAAATGCAAAACAAATAAAAAGGGGCACTCGCGGAAAAATGACCAACATTCTAATATACGGCATTTCAGAAAAAAAAAATCCATCCACGTGCTAGGCAAACCATCAAGGCACATTTTCCGACAAATAAACATCTAAATGAATCATTACTCTGTGATAGTTCCTTAGTATGTAGTAATTTTGAAAGAAATGGGAAAAAACGAAAAAATGGCAATCACAGGAAAATCGAACACATACCTATATATACGCCATATCTGGCTAAAAAAAAAAGATAGGCATGGGTAGCCAGATCATCTAGAAACACTTTCCAACACTATGAAAATATAAGTTTTGCGACACTACTTGCCAATTCCTTACGGTAACATGACTAAGCAAAAAAATGCAAAACAAATAAAGAGGGGCACTCGCGGAAAAATGGCCAACATTCTAATATACGGCATCTCAGATAAAAAAAAAAAAGACATGCACGTGTTAGCCCAACCATCAAGGCACACTTTCTAACAAATAAACATGAAAAAAAATCAAATATTGAAAAAAAACAGAAATTGGCAACCGCAGGAAAATACCCCACATACCAATATCTACGGCGTATCTGACAAAAACAAAGTCTAGACACACTTTCCAACACTAAAAAAGCAAAAGTTTTGCGACACTATTTGGCAATTTCTTACGGAAAAATGACTTGGCCAAAAAATGAAAAAAACTGAAAAAGGGGCACTCGCGGTAAAATGGTCCTCGTGGTGATGAACGACATTTCAACTAAAAAAAAAATCATGCACATGGTAGCCAAACCATCCACCAAGACTTTCCACAACTGATAACCTATACAAGTTGCACCATTCTACGACAATTTCATAATACGTAATAACTTTGATAATTATGCAACTTACCTTAGAAGGGTAAACTCGGTCGCACTCGACCCCGACGCGTCTCAGAAATCTGGGAAGGAGTACAGCTACAGCGATGCTCATCTGGACACTACTAGAGCGTGTAGGCGAGACACCGACTGCAGGTTGATCACCCACAAATTCAGTCACGGGGGTGAGTCACGTGAGAAAAACATCTATTGTTTTAATGCTCGGGGTCGCGTACGACCCACCGTACCGTTCCAGGGTAAGATTATTTTGTAGAATGTGGTATGAA
>NC_090742.1:57375892-57408392 GCF_036898095.1 Palaemon carinicauda | reverse complement strand
CCCCTGCCTTTCATAGTCTGGGAGAATGGTTCTCCTAGCCTAGGTTAGGCAGCCCTTTAGATTCTGTTTCTTTATAGTTTAGGACTGGACACTAATGCTGTACCTATGTGAACTAACCTACTCTAGGGTGGAGAGTGTCCTCTCCTACCTTCCCTTTCATATGAACACTCCTTCCGTAGGAATACGCGAATGGGTACCGTGTACTACCCTTCCTTCTCTTCCATCCTATTCTATCTCTCTCTCTATCCTACTGTCGGTCCACTGCCGCCTCCATCCTGCCGGCGCTAGCCACTGGCATCTAAAGTGCCCTACCTGCCTCATTGAATGATGTCAGGGTCGGTCTATCATTGCCAGTCGCCTGCCGGCTGCTGGAGGTCGCTGACTTGCCGGCGAGCTGCCATCATCGGAGGTGTCATCCCTTCTCTGACGGGAATGGCTTCATCTTCGGTACGGTTTTGCCGGCGCAAGACAAGCCTCCGGTACACCGTTAGGCTGCCAGCGCTACTAATTTTGGCTTTACAGTGGACAGTCACTCCTCTCTCCTGCCGACTCTGTGCCGGCAGCCTTTGTTGTGCAGCTATCGATAATAGCCAGTACTCCTCTGGTATATCTATACCTTAGAATGAAGACTATTGTGTATAGTTGTACGGTAAAACTTTTCCAGCATATTCTGTGCATCCTTGAGCAGTCTCTTGTCGGTACCTTGTCTTCAAAGGGGCTTAGCTTATCCCCTTTATCTATATAAAACTGAATGAATTCAGCTTTACCCCTCTCTGTAATTAATTCCCCAGAGGAAGCCTAAGCTTGGCTCATCCGAACGGATGTTCTCCCTCCTTTTAGGACCCTACAGGTTCTAAGGAATTAATCATAGTGTAAGGTTGCGGCAATTGGCTGGGCGGGAGTTAGAAATATGTGTCTTTTCTACCTCCTTTCTAGTTTACTTATCCTAAGCTTATACACAAATGAAATCTTATATATTATAAGTTTCTAACTTAATCCTAATCTAAGATTACTGTAAGTCATGTTGTACTGACTTCCAAGTACTCATTGTCTCTTTCTTTTACAGGAGGAGTACGTGAAGTATGAGAGCGCCTTCTGTGGTGTTCGTCGCCCTGACTTCTACAGGCATCTGGCGTGCCGGATCCACGCTGGTTGTTCTATCAAGATGGGGAGCCTTAGGTATTGGGATCCGCAGATTTATTCCATCTCCAAAAGCCTTCTTCATGAGGCGTTTGAGAACTCTCCGTCCGCGGAGGTCCGAGACAATGCCTGGGAGAAACTGCGCAAGTGGGTGCGCGGTTTCCAGAAAAACGCCACAGAACCTTATCTCCCAAACGAGAAGATAAAGTCCCTACTCTTCCCTAAGGTATCTGCTGATGCCGTGATCCCCAAGGTATCGCTCTCCAAAGTTGTCACATCGACGAGGTGGAGAGGATGTCAGATGTGTCCGAAAACACCGAAAGGACCCTCATGGCTCAGGGTCAAGAAGAAGAAGAGTTCTCTAATTCTGAGGGCGAGGTCGCCCGCACACCTTCTGTGGCTTCTGCTGTGGTCAAGGAGCCAGTTCCCTCTACTTCTGCTGCTTCGTAACCTGCAGTACCGGCCGCCCAGAATACCATCCAGGCCCTGGTGGCACTCCTGGATAAGAGGCTCCGCAAAGGTCATGAGGAGCTTAAGAGGGAACTCATGGGCTGGAAGAAACAGCCGAAGAAGATCTCGGTCAAGGAGCTTCCTCCTTGTTCAGTGACAAACCTCTAGAGGTATGCCAAGCACATGCCAATAACAACTGGACGCATCTTTATTAATGACAAACTGGGTGCCGTCCCCCTTGAAGAGGTGGAGTTCTACCCTAGTTTAGAAGCATACCCGGACTGTTACATCAAGCTCAAGTCCGAACCAGTCTCCAAGAAGGAGACCGAGTCTAAGGAGGTGATCGTGTTCGAACACTCCAAGGTTCAAGCTATGCTGGCTGATTGCCTCAAGAGTAGAGGCTTCACTAACTCTAAGATGCCGGCATTGAGCAAGGAGCATCCATCTTTAATTGCTCCTCCCACTATGATCTTTCCCTTCGCGGAAAAGGCTCTAAACGTTGTCTTAAAGGCAGTAGAGGAAGGAAAGCCCTGACCTACACTGGAGGAGTGTAGGCCTCTCTCCCTCGCCTTACCCCCTGACAATAATAGCTGGAAGGACATCCAACTTACCTTCACGGTTGGAAAGCTGGAACCTGACGTCGCTGGACGTCAGTTTAATGAAAACCTCCCCAAGCTTAATGACCACCTGTTGCGTCGGGAACAAGACACCAAGGAGAGGCTGGCTGCCTCCCTGTCACATCAAGTACAACTTGAGGCAATGGCCAGGGACGTACGGGTCCCGGGCTTCTACATGGTTCCTGCCAAGTCCCACCTTGCTACAGTGATGAAGGATTTGTACAGCTTCATCAAGGCCCGGAGACCCTGTAGAGAGTTCGTATTCGCGGAGGCAACCGTGAAACACGAACCCCGGAAACTGATTTCCTCCAACATCTGGGGAAAACACCTCTTTCCAACTGATCTGGTGAAAGAGATTGTGAACAAAGCTGCCACTGAGAATCGGAACCTTCTCAATAAGTGGGACATGTCCCGAAAGAGGAAATCTTCTCAGGATGAAGGTCCACAGCCCAAGAAGAGGTCCAGCAAGCCCAGACCCCAACAGCGTCAGGCCAAACGCCAGTTTCCGGCTCCCGCTACTCCCCAAATAGTGGCCCAGCCGCAGCAGACCTTTCATCTGGTCCCTCTGCCGGTGGGGTTCCAGTCACGAGTTTTCACACCAGCCTATGAAAGACAATCCACTACCTTTCGCCCCAGGGGTAGAAGCTCCGGCAGAGACTCCTCTCGTCGCCCTTCCAGAGGGAGAGGAGGAAGGGGAGCAGGCGGCCGAGGTGGCAAACCCTTGGGAAACCTGAAGCAACGAAGTGCTTCCGGTGGGAGGAAGACTCCGCCACTTCCAGGATCATTGGACCTTCGATCCTTGGGCACACAGCATCGTCAAGAAGGGACTAGGGTGGAGTTGGATAAAACCTCCTCCAACCTTCCACCAATTCTTCCAACCTTCAACCGCCATCCTAGAAGAATATGTCCTAGATCTCTTGAACAAGAAGGTGATCAAGAATATGAAGTCCACCAAGTTCCAGGGATGACTGTTTTGTGTTCCCAAGAAAGACTCAGACAAACTCAGAGTCATTCTGGACTTGTCCCCTCTCAACAAGTTCATTGCGAACAACAAAGTCAATATGCTGACACTTCAACATATAAGAGCCCTACCGCCTCACAAGGCTTACACGGTCTCAATAGACCTGGCGGATGCCTACTGGCACATTCCAATGAATCACCAGGCTTCCTCCTACCTCGGATTCAAGCTTCAAAGAAGAAAGTACACTTTCAGGGCTATGCCCTTCGGGCTCAACGTGGCTCCTAGAATCTTCACGAAGCTCGCAGACACGATCGTCCACCAGCTACGCCTTCAAGGCGTCCAGTTGATGCCCTACCTAGACGATTGGCTGGTCTGGGTGACATCGCCAGAAGGATGCTTGCGTGACTGCAGAAAGGTGACCCAGTTCCTGGAACATCTGGTTTTCAAAATCAGCACCAGAAAGTCTCGCCTGTCTCCAGCTCAAAAGTTTCAATGGTTGGGAATCCATTGGAATCTTCAGTCACACCGTCTTTCCATCCTCTGAGGAAAAGGAAGGAAATAGCCGGTTCTGTCAAGAGACTTCTCAAATCCGAATGGATTTCAAGACGACAGCAGGAGCAAGTACTCGGCTCCCTACAGTTTTCTTCAGTGACAGACCCAGTGCTACGAGCACAGCTAAAGGATGCATCGGGAGTCTGGACCCGAAATGCATCCATCGCTCGAAGAGATCTCAAGAGGCCCCTCCCAACCAGGCTTCGCTCACTCCTCAAGCCGTGGTCGGAGGTAAAGAACCTGAAAAGATCCGTTCGTCTTCAACCACCACCTCCATCGATCAACATCCACACGGATGCTTCGCTAGAAGGATAGGGGGGGGGTGGGTCACTCCCACCAGCGACAAGTTCAAGGAACATGGTCTCTCCTATTCAAGACATTTCACATCAACATCTTGGAGGCCATGGCGGTTCTTCTCACTCTGAAGAAACTATCCCCTCATCCTTCGATCCACATCCGTCTAACCCTGGACAGCTCTGTGCTGGTCAGATCTCAACCGTCAGGGCTCACGATCGCCCCAACTCAACCAAGTGCTGATACCCATTTTCTGCCTAGCGGACAGGAAGAAATGGCACTTGTCGGCAGCTCACCTACAAGGATTCCGAAACGTGACGGCGGACACTCTATCGAGGACAAGCTCCATAGAGTCGGAATGGTCCCTAGACGCAAGATCATTCTCCTTCATCTCCCGTCAAGTCCCGGAACTGCAGATCGACCTCTTTGCGACAAGCGACAACAATCAACTTCCTCTATACGTGGCCCCATACGAGGACCCCAAACCGGAAGCGGTGGACGCCATGTCCCTGGATTGGAACAGATGGTCCAAGATTTACCTGTTCCCTCTACCCAATCTTCTGCTGAAAGTCCTCTCCAAACTGAGAACCTTCAAGGGAACAGCGGCCCTAGTGGCTCCCAAGTGGCCCCTGAGCAAATGGTTCCCCCTAGTCTTGGAGCTACAGCCCAAGCTGATCCCTCTGCCGGGCCCAGTTCTCTTCCAGCAGGTGCAGAAGTCGACTGTCTTCGATTCATCAAAGAAAGTCCAAGACCTTCATCTCATGATTCTCTCCCTAGCCGTGAAGAAAAGGTTTGGTATCTCGAAGAAATGTTTAGACTTCCTAGAGGAATACAATACGAAGTCTACCAGAAGGCAATATGAGTCATCCTGGAAGAAGTGGGTCTCCTTTGTCAAGGCAAGAAATCCTACGGAAATCTCCATAGATTTTTGTATGTCCTTCTTCATTCACCTTCATGGACAAGGCTTAGCAGCCAATACGATTTCCACTTGTAAATTGGCCTTGACAGTGGAACACCATTGAGCAGAACAATAGTTTTAACAAGTTAAAGTAAAGAATCAAAACACTCCTTCCTAGTAGATTGATCTTGTAAAATTTTCTCAATAAGCAAAGTTTCAATGCAATTGAAGAAGAAAGAGATCTGTCCAACGAAATCTTTAACAAAATTCCAAAGGCATGCGCTAGACTCCATCCTGCGTCCCCACCGAGACCCATCTCCTGGTCTCTGGGTAAGGTGCTCCATTTTGCCTCTAGCCTGGACAACGAATCTTGCCCTCTGAAAGACTTGACTCAAAAAGTGATTTTCCTTTTTGCTCTCACCTCGGGAGCCCGAGTCAGTGAAATAGTGGCATTATCGAGAGAAGAGGGTCAGATACAGTTCGCCGATACAGGGGAACTTACCCTCTTCTCTGGCCCTACGTTTCTCGCTAAAAACGAACTCCCCACCAAGAGATGGGGACCTTGGAGAATCTGCCCTCTGAAGGAAGATGTTTCTCTCTGCCCAGTAGAGAGTCTTAAGGTCTATCTTCGAAGAACTTCAGACTTTGGCGGAGGACAGCTCTTTAAAGGAGAAACATCAGGCAGCGACTTGTCACTTAAACAGCTAAGGGCGAAGATCACCTACTTTATACGCAGAGCGGATCCCGACAGTACACCCGCAGGTCATGATCCTAGAAAAGTCGCCTCTTCCCTAAATTTTTACCAAGGTATGGATTTCGAAAGCCGATCTTTCACAGGCTGGAAATCCTCTAGAGTGTTCTTTATACACTATGCGAAGCAGGTGCACGAAGTGAAAAGGTTTGTGGTAGCCGCAGGTAGTGTGTTGAAACCTGCGGCTTAATGCTGCGTAGAACAGCGAGTTATTTCGGGACTCTAACTCAACGGGTGCCTGTGTTGACCCTAGTGCGATACATAGTGATTTCAGGTGACACTTAGTGTCACAAGAGACTGTTCCCCTACAAGGTGAAAATGACATAGACTCTAACACGTGTGCCACATGTTTATCGGACATGAAGTGTATTGTGATTCTCAAAGACTTTAGTTTCCCTGGAACTCATGTGTGCAATGGCAAAGTGCTTCCCTTTCAGATTCCACATCATCGTCTTCTACAGTCTTTAAGTCTATGTTTGTCAATCAATAATTTTGCTGTAAACTTATTTACCTGATTTATTTAATTGCAAATTTTTCTTGAATAAAATAGAAAATTTACCATATGCGTCTTATTTCGCTCTTCAATATGAAACAAACTACTGTTACAGAGTTTTAATGCCCCTAACTATTCTTTATTATATCTATGTATAATTTTGCTCCTATCTGAATTATGCTCACCATAAAAAGTGAAATAATTGTTCCTACACAAATATTTAACTTTTCTGATCTGTCCACAAGACCAACACGATCCTCGCTTCCAGGGGAGTTTATTTTCATCAGGGTACTTTGAGTTGTTCCTCACGTCCAAACAGGACTTCCCTGCCAGGGGGGCAGAAAGCCATGTCATAGTTTATGCCACAGTTACTTACATGTAACGGAGATGTCACGGTCGCTAAGGTCATCAGACCAAAGTAATATTATTTGAAGTAGAAGGCACTGTTGAAATATGGGGAAAAAACCCACGATACGCTAATTCTCTGGTACACTTCCATCAGCACGTCATGGGTTCTATTTTTGGGTGAGATGGCCATGACGTCCTGATGGACCCGCTCTATTGTTTGTATTCTGGCCTGTCAGGCCCCTCCCTTTCTTATTGCATCGTGGAGGTTAACAGAAACGCTAAAAAGGAATGAAGCAGGCGGACGTGACGTCAGTCAAGATGGCGGACAGCTATGGCTGCTGTTTGTTTACGTCGCGAGGTACCGTAACAGTAATGTAGGAGGATAACTCTGCAACGGCTCCTCCTATAACTTGCTACCAATCCCCCTCGAAGTGTAAACGCTATGTGGGGTGCAGATAGCCATGTGGCGTGTCAAGCATACGTACCCTGTTGATATACGATATCCTAAAGGGAAACCTTATGGGTACTCGCGCCAGAAGTTAGAATTCTGTGAAACCTTTGGTTTAATTCTCTGGGAATATCTACTATAGTCATATAATCCCCTCAGGAAGCTACTGAAGGAACCTTCCATCAGGACGTCACCCAAAAAAAGATTTTTCGCTTCGCTCAAAATCCGTTATATATATATATATATATATATATATATATATATATATATATATATATATATATATATGTGTGTGTGTGTGTGTATATATATATATATATATATATATATATATATATATATATATATATATATATATATATATATATATATATATATATATATTCTTACAAAGCTGGTCTGATGAAGAGTAAATACCGTAACTTATTAATGATTTTATATATATATATTTCATATATTGTTTTCATTTATGCATTGAAGAGATGATCCCCAACCTGTAAAAGGAGCCCTTCTAATGTAGATATAAGTATTTTATGTAAATTACGTAAAACTTTCGTCGAGAATTTCATTGTATAGTCTACCCCCGGCATACGGCGTCCCCAGCTTACGTTTTTTTTCACGTTACGGTGTGGAATACGATTTTTTTTCGTCCCCTCGTTACGACATTTTCCCCACCTTACGGCATCGAATTCCGAAACTCAAATTTGGCGGTTTCTACCCGTACGACTGTGCGAGTCAGTAGCTTACCACCACGCTCATACGTCACTGCATACGTCACTAAGAAGCTGGTCTGCGGTTGATAGGTATCATGGCGTCACTAAGATGCCGATACGCTATTGGCCGAAAATCCTCCCACAATGCCTGAGAGAGATGCTGCCTCTCTTTCTCTTTGTCATACGAGTGCTCAGTTCAGAATCTCATGTGCATTTTGTAAAGACTTGATCTCGTGTGAGTGCTTGCGATATCATATTTTTTGTGCATTTTAGTGCTTAATTCTAACTTTAATTCGTTAGCCATGGGTCCTAAGATTGCTAGTGATGTTAAAGGCAGAAGTAAGAAGATGATAACTATGGAAACGAAGCTGGAGATCATAAAGAAATATTAAGAAGGCATGCGCATCGTTACCCTCGCTAGTACGTATGGCCGTAACCAATCTACGATTGGTACAATTATTAAGAATAAGCAATCCATTAAAGCAAGTAAGTCTTCTAAAGGCATGACTGTCCTTGCCAGTGGAAGGACCTCAATCAACGATAAGTCTCCTTCTTCTGAGGATTAAAGAAAAGGAAATCGCTGGTGATACACTCACGCAATCGGTAATTTCGCACAAGGCGAGCGCCATCTTTGCCGATCTCATTGAAGCCCAGAGAGACGGCGGAGGTGAAGCAACGTCGCAGCAAGCCCCCCAAGAGTTCAATGCTTCTCATGGGTGGTTTGATCGGTTTAGGAAGAGCACTGGTATTCACTCTGTCGTCAGGCATGGAGAGGCGGTCAATTCTGACAAGAAAGCAGCAGAAGAATTCCTCAAGAAGTTTGAGAACGTAATTTCCAGAGAAGGCTACATTCCTCAGCATGTTTTTAACTGCGATGAAAGTGGCCTTTTCTGGAAGAGAATGCCCCGCCGTACATATATCAGCTGAAGAAAAGAAACTTCCTGGCCATAAACCAATGAGTGACACACTTACGCTCGCATTTCGTGCAAATGCCAGTGGGGACTTAAAAATTAAGCCCCTACTGGTATACCACTCAGAAAATTCTCGTGCCTTCAAGGTACAAAATATCACGAAGGAGAGGCTCTCGGTATTATGGAAGTCTAATGATAAGGCCTGGGTCACGAGGACCATATTTATTGAGTGGATAAACGTCTGCTTCGGTCCTGCTGTCAAGAAATATTTAGAAGAGAACGATCTTCCTCTGAAATGTCACCTGGTGCTGGACAATGCCCCTGCTCACCCTCCTGGCCACGAGGACATCATTCATCCTGACTTCTCCTTCATTAAGGTTCTCTATCTGCCACCAAACACCACCCCTCTCCTCCAGCCTATGGACCAGCAAGTGATTGCCAACTTCAAGAAGTTTTACATGAAACATCTGTTCAAAAGATGCTTCGAAATGACTGAAAGCACTCAACTCACCCTCCGTGAATTTTGGAAGGGGCATGCTGACTTCGTTCAATGCCTGAAGATGATCAACCCAGCTTGGAATGAGGTTTCACGGTGCACCTTGAACTCCTCATGGAAGAAACTGTGGCCAGCTGTTGTAGCAGAACGAAACTTTGAAGGTTTCGATCCCTCAACCAAATACTAAGCCGTTGATGATCCTGCCCCTGAGGGTGATTTTGAGGAAATAATTTCAATCGGGAGGACCATGGGTCTTGTTGTCAATGAGGCTGACGTCCATAACCTTATCGAGGAGCACAAGGAGGAGCTTACGACTGAAGACTTAAAGGAGTTAGAGGCAATGCAGTTGACGAACATGCAAGAAGAGCACAGCTCTAGTGGTGGCGAGGACGGGGGGAGATTGAAGAAACGACGATTTATCGTCAAAAATAAGGGAAGCTATGGGTTGGTATGAAAACCTTACGAGTTTCATTGAAAAGAAACACCCAGAAAAACTGCACACAAGTCGTCTTATGCAGAGTGTTAATGATAAGTGTATGAGTCATTTTAGGAACATGTTGAGGAATCGTCAGAAACAGGCTTCTTTGGATAGATATTTCTCCAAAAGAGAAGTGTCAGAAAGCAAAGACGATAATAGTGATTCTATCAAAAAAGCTAAAAAAAGAGTAATTTTTTGACTTCTAAAAAAAAAAAAATATTCAAAAGACAAAAATAATAAAAAAAAAAGCATTTTTAATTTTAAGTGTTTAATAGTAAGAATAAATTTATTATTAAGTGTACATAGCATAATAGCATTGATACGTTTTTATATCTACCGTCTCCTCCCCCCTCTGCCTCCACCCACTACCAGCTCAAGTCACGTCACTCCAAAGGTAAATGAGATTTAAATTTTCCTTTACAGTACTGTACAGTATATATTTTTTTATTCATCTTGTACATGTTATTCAATTATATAACTGTACAGTACATGTATATTATATATAAGTATACTGTAGTACAGTGCTTACTATACTACTGTATTGTATTTTGTTACATACTAACTTTCAATGTTTTTATCAGGGTTTTTCACGCATTTGCTATTCTATTGCCTGCCATACGACATTTTCACCATATGATACCAACTCCGGAACGGATTAATGTCGTACGGCGGAGGCCTACTGTACTTTTTTATTCAAGTTAACATATTCAAATTTATGTAATTCTTAAGAATTAACTTTTTATTTCACGTATGTTTGCTACGAAGTCTTATGTAGTCTATTTGAAAGTGTTATAGGATTCACGTGATATATGAACAAGAGCTTAGGTGATGTTTTTTTTACATTTTATGTAGTATTGCATCATGTTTGAGATAGAAAATTCTGAACATGTGCTTTGGAAGATTTTCTACCATGTGCTTTAGAAACGTCGTGAAGGCCTGGTGAGAGGATTCTATTTCTTTTTTATCATTTCGGGGACAAAGGGTGGGCAGAGCTAGCTGGGAGAGTCGTCTCGCAAGTGCGTTGTTGTGCATCTGAGAGTTGCCTGAAACCCCCTGATTTGCCTCAAGAAGTTTTTATCTAGTTGGAAACTCTGACGCCCCTTGACAAACCCCCACGCTGCCAGACCTCGATCCTGCAACGTTGTGGAAGTGGTTAGATTTCATATAAAGGTGACCCAAGGTTGGGTTGCAGTTAGATAGAGATAGAGATCTAGATATAGAACTGCAGCCTGAAGACATTGTCTTCCACTCTCTTTCTCTCATTCCTATACGTAACACAATGTAATGTTTTTGTAAGTGTTCAGTATGTTAGTTTGTCCTCTCCTAAGTGACTCTGCGCCCCATAGCAAATCGTGAGTCAAAAATATATGCAAGACTAAAAGGAGATTTTGATTTAATTGTATTATGGTGAGTGTTGGCATTGTCTAACGTTTTTGTAAACAACCCTGTAGGAAGTAAAGATTTTGTAACGTGGTGATCTGGTTGACTAATATCCATCAAGTGTTAAACGTGGACATTTTATTATTCAGAAGTATTTAAAACTTTTGTATAATTTTTCATTGCAATATTCCTTTTATTAGACTAAGGTTTATACAAATAAAGTAGTTCAAGTCAACTTCTTGATATATTTTCAGATTGGGACATTTTTGTCTCAATTTAAGTTTTGTTCAGATTTAATTTTTTTTCCAGTGATTTATGTTATTATTGTATAAATTTTTTTAAGGTGTTGTAATTTATATAGAATTTATTAATTTTTGTAAAAAGTGTATCATTCCAATCATCATTATTTGGTAAAGATTATGCTTGATTCCTGTTAAGAACTGCAGTAACTTAATTACTTTTTAAAAATATTTAATAGTAATTACCCAGTTTAGTTTGAGTGTACTTAAAACACCTTTGGATATTCCGTGTTTGATATAGTGCAGTCTATGAGTTATTAAAAGATCTCAGAATTCGTTTATTAAAGTTTTAAAGTGTAACAGTTTTAAGGTAAAAGTATAAAGGGTAGTTGGAATTCGAGAGGTTGATTAACTTGCCGGTCATATTATATATATATATATATATATATATATATATATATATATATATATATATATATATATATATATATATATATTTATATTTATATATATATATATATATATATATATATATATATATATATATATATATATATATATATATATACATTATATGTTCGGTTCCCAGTCAGGATTCACAGCATAATATAATTTTTGGTGCCCAGCCCCAGAAGCAATGTTATATATATATATATATATATATATATATATATATATATATATATATATATATATATATATATATATATATATATATATATTTATAAATATATACATACATACGTGCACGGAAAATTCCCAGTTGGAAAATTGACAGTCGGAAAATTGCCAGCCGGAAAATTGCCAGTCGGGAAAATTGCCAGTCATTCACTTTTCTGTTTTGTTATTATAAAAAAAATAAAATTGAAATCTTTGTATCTTTTCTTTAATTATAAGTTCCAACTCCTCGTTCAAAATGCAATATTTTTGTTTTGACTAAACAGTCATTCACTTATTTGTTTTGTAATTATGAAAAAAGTAAATAGTAGTTTTAGTATAAATGAGAATTTCAGGAAATAGAAAGTTTTTAAATATAAAGCAAAACTTTATTGATCCATATAAATTTTTGGTATTATATAATATAAATGTAAAAAAAATTAAAAGCAGCTTAAAAATTCAAAGCAAAAGCTTTATTATCAAACATGTCATTATAATATAATTGAAGAAATTAAAAACCAAAAAAAAAAATTATTTAGAATGAGTGGAGATTATGAGCAATAGGTCGAAGAAACTTTATTTTATCGTTTTCATCAAATAGCTCAACAGTCCTCTTTATTCTATCTTTGACATCTTTGTATTTTTTTAAAATTATGAATTTCATCTCCTCGTTCAAAATGCAATATTTTTTTTTTATTAAAATTTCCTCTTTCTTCATAAATGAGATACATTTCCATATATTTGGATGATATTGGGCGACATTTTTGGAAAAAGCATTGTTGAACCCATCAATGCTGTTGCTGGTCCGTGGCATGCAACGCTCCACTCTGGAATGAACATTCCACATAGTAATTGGGAACAACAACGGCAATGACCTATTGTTACCGCTTTCAATCATAACACCAAAGTATGTTAATTCAAAATAAGATAAATTCTTCTGGAAAATCTTCATCTGCTGATAGCTCTTCAAACGCTGTAACCACATCATGACGCGGGAGGAAAGCTAGAACAGAAAAGCAACGTACCTTCAAATTAAAGGTGCTTTCATTGCGGTGTTGAGTTTTGAAACCAAGGACAACAATTTATCTGTACAGGGCCTGGCTGAAGTGGAAGAAACAGCCATTGTGGTCGGTTTGGGGAAAAACACTCATTAGTACATTTATTGTAGCCTTTTCAAAATCGTTCATTATCGTATGGGAGTCTTGTTGTATTAAATTCTTGATTATCGTGAACAAGTGTTCATAGGTTATTTCCAGTTTGTTGGGTAGAAGTGCAAAAGCCCGTGGGAAGCTTGAATTTTCAACCTACACATGAATTGTAAATAACTGATAATAACAATACTCTATTTTCATCATTAGATCCAGAATCATATTGGAGGAATCTCTTTCCGGAATCAATATATTGGAATTTAGGTGGAATTGCGAATCCAGTCCTTTCAGATGGAAGTGGTGGGATACAAAATGTTTGTTGCTTCCAATGTCGAACATTTCTACTTAAATGTTGAACAAGTAGGGGATTCGAATTCACAGCTGCTTCTTTCAGTTCTTGGATAACCACTTTAGCATTCATTTTGCTCATGGTGGAATGGTGAACTTGTTCATTAATCCGTTTTACAATTTCGTAGCTATGCTTCTTTGATTTAGTGCGTATCCTAGCTGTACACGATTTTTGTTTTCTTTCAATACATTCCCAGTAGATTTTTGTACCTTGTTTGTTATTTCCATTTTAATGATACACAAATTGTAGTTCATCAACTAGAATATCCTTATTCTCTTTACTTTCCACAACAACAGCCATTATGGGTACAGAAAATCACAGAAATAGTATAGATGTTTTGTATCGCTTCGCATCTGAACTGTTTCTTACTTAAGTAAATCAAGTGAATCTGTATCCAAATAATTCGAACACGTAAATATAAAATACTAAGATTAGGCCCAATATATATATATATATATATATATATATATATATATATATATATATATATATATATATATATATATATATATATATATATATATTTAGAACTTAAATCAACCAATCTTCACCATCATAGCTAATTGGTACGTTTATAACTTGGCATTCAATTAATGATAAATTTTGCTCATTTAAACGTGTTTTTCATATTTCAAATATGCCATTTATAGAAATGTATTGATGTATGGATTCTCTTACCAACTTTAGATCAGAGCCCCAGGCGAAATCACTCAAAGATTATAGCAACTGACCTCCGGGTCTCAAACCCTAGTTCATGATAATTATATGACACTACCATTTTGCTATAAAGAAAGATAAAAGTCAATGACAATTCTTTTGTACATATACATGTCGAATTCAGGTTTTTGTACTTAGTAAATCAACCCATCTTCATCATCTTAGCTAATTGGTAGGATTGTAACTTGGCATTCGATTAATGATGACTTTTGCACATTTAATCGTGTTTTTCATATTTCAAATAAGACATATTTTTTAATACATTGAAGTCTGGATTCTCTTACTGACATCAAGATCAGAGCCCCAGGTGAAATCATTCTACGATTGTAGCATCTGACCGGCCAGGTTTTGAACCCTGATCAAGGATACCAGTATAACAGTGACACTACCACTTAGCCACATGGAAATATAAAAGCCAAGATTTTTTGTACCTAGAATTGAAATATACCTATCTTCACCATCTTACCTAATTGATAGTTTTGTAACTTGGCATTCGATTAATGATAAATTTTGCACATTTAAACGTGTTTTTCATTGTTCAAATAAGCCATATATTTGGATGCATTAAAGTCTGGATTCTCTTACCAACCTCTGGATCAGAGTCCCAGGCGAAATAGCTCAAAGACTATAGCATCTGACCGGCAAGGTTTCAAACCCTCGTCCAGGATACTTGTATGACAGTGACACTACCACTTAGCCAAGAAGAAAGCTAAAAGTCAATGACAATTCATCTGTACATATACCTGTCGTATTAAGGTTTTTTGTACTCAGAATTGAAATCAATTCAACTTCACCATTGTAGCTTAGTGGTAGGTTTGCAACTTGATATTCGATTAATGGTAAATTTTGCACATTTAAAAGTGTTTTTCATATTCCAAATAAGCCATATATTTTAATATATTAAAGTCTGGATTCTCTCATCGACCTTGAGACCAGAGCCTTAGGAGAAATCACTCAAAGACTATAGCATCTGAGCGGGAAGGTTTTGAACCCTGGTCCAGGATACTTGTATGACAGTGACACTACCATTTAGCCACGAAGAAAACTCAAAGGTAATGACAATTCTTCTGTATATACAGTATACATGTTGAATTCAATACAACCCATCTTAACAATGGTAGCTAATTGGTTAGTTTGTACCCTGCCATTCGATTAATGATAAATTTTGCACACTTAAAGGTGTTTTTTATTTTTCTATCAAGTCACATATTTTTTATACATTAAAGTCTGAATCCTCTTACCAACCTCATATTCAGAGCCCCAGGTGAAATCACTCAGAGACTACATCATCTGGCCAGCCAGGTTTAGAACCCTGGTCCAGGATACTTGAATGACAGTGGCACTACCATTTAGCCACGAAGAAAGATAAAAGTCAATGAAAATTCTATACCTGTCGAATTAAGATTATTTTGTCCTAAGAATTAAAATAATCCCATCTTCACCATAGTAGCTAATTGGTAGGATTGTAACTTGGCATTCGATTAATGAAAAATTTTGCCCATTTTAATGTGTTTTTCATATTTATAATAAGATATATATTTTAAAACATAAAAGTCTGGATTCTCTTACCGACCACGAGATCAGAGCCCCAGGCAAAAGTCACTCAAAGACTATAGCATCTGACCGGCTGGGTTTCAAACCCTGATCCAGGATAATTGTATGACAGTGACACTACCACCTACCCACAAACAAAAATAAAAGTCAATGAGAACTCTTCTCTACATATACATGTCAAATTCAGATTTTTTTGTAACTTGCCATTTGATTAATGATACATTTTGCATATTTGAACTTGTTTTTCATATGTTAAATAAGTCATATATTTTGATAAATTAATGTCTATATTCTCTTACCGACCTAGTGATCAGAGCCCCAGGCGAAATCACTCAAAGATTACATCATCTGACCTCTGGGTCTCAAACCCTAGTCCATGATAATTGTATGACACTACCACTTAGCCATGAATAAAGATAAAAGTCAATGATGATTCTTCTATACATATACTTGTCGAATTAAGGATTTTTGTACTTAAAATTGAAATATACCGATCTTCACCATCGTAGCTAATTGGTATTTTTGAAACTTTGCATTCGATTGATGATAATTTTTGCACATCTAAACGTGCTTTTCATAGTTAAAATGAAGCATATATTTGGATACATTATAGTCCGGATACTCTTACCGACCTCAGGATCAGAGCCCCAGGCAAAATCACTCAAAGACTATTGGCTCTGACCGGCAGTGTTTTGAACACTGGTCCAGGATACTTGTACGACAGTAACACTATCACTTAGCTACGGAGAAAGATAAAAGTCAATGACAATTCTTCTCTACATATACCAGTTGAATTCAGGTTTCTTGAACTCAGAATTGAAATCAACCCATTCTCACCATCGTAGCTTCGTGGTAGGTATGTAACTTGGCATTCGATTAATGATAAATTTTGCACATTTGATCATGTTTTTCATATCCCAAATATTCCATATATATCAATACATTAAAGTCTGGATTCTCTCATCAACATTGGGAACAAAACCCCAGGCGAAATCACTCAAAGACTATAGCATCTGAGAGGCAGGGTATTGAACCCTGGTCCAGGCTACTTGTATGACAGTGATACTACCACTTAGCCACGAAGAAAAATCAAAGGTAATGACAATTCTTCTATACATATATATGTCGAATACAGGTTTTTTGTACTGGGATTTGAAAACAACCCATCTTAACAATGGTAGCTAATTGGTAGGTTTTAAACTTGGCATTATATTGATGATAAATTTTGCACATTTTAACGTGTTTTTCAAATTTCAAACAAGCCATATATTTTGAAATATAATATCTGGATTCCCTTACCGACGTCTTAATCAGAGCCCCCGGCAAAACCACTCAAAGACTATAGCATCTTACTGGCTGGGTTTCGAACCCTGGTCCAGGATACCTGTATGACAGTGACACTGCCACTTAGTCACAAAGAAATATAAGAGTCAATGACAATTCTTCTGTACATATACCTGTCATATTTAGGTTATTTTGTCCTAAGAATTAAAATCATTCCATCTTCACCATCGTAGCTAATTGGAAGGTTTGTGACCTGGCATTGGATTATTGATAAATTTTGTACATTTTAGCGTGTTTTTATAATTTCAAATAAGCCATATATTTTAAGATATAATATCTGGATTCTCTTACCAACCTCTTGATCAGAACCTACGCCAAAATCACTAGAAGACTATAGCATCTTACCGGCTGGGTTTCGAACCCTGGTCCAGGATGCTTGTATGACAGTGACACTACCACTTAGTCACGATGAAAGATAAAATTCAATGACAACTCTTCTGTAAATTTACTTGTCGAATTCAGGTTTTTTTGTACTTAGAATGAAAATCAACCTATCTCCACCATCAAAGCTAATTGATAGTTTTGTAACTTTGCATTTGATTAATGATACTTTTTGAGCATTTAAACATGTTTTCATATGTTAAATAAGTCATATATTTTGATAAATTAATGTCTGTATTCTCTTATCGACCTAGGGATCAGAGCCCTAGGCGAAATCACTCAAAGACTATAGCATCTGACCGGTCGGGTTTCTAATCCTGGTCCAGCCTACTTGTATGCTAGTAACTCTACCACTCAGCCCTGAAGAAACATAAAAGTCAGTGACAATTCTTCTGTACATCTTCACCATCGTAGCTAATTGGTAGGTTTGTAACTTGGCATTCGATTAATGACAATTTTTTTATATTTAAGTGGGTTTTTCATGTTTTGAAAATGCCATATATATCAATACATTAAAGTCTGGACTCTCTTACCGACCTTGGGATAAGAGCACCACGTGAAATCTCTCGAAGACTATTACATCTGACCGGCCGGGTCTCGAACCCTGGTCCAGGATACTTATATGACAATGATACTATCTCTTACCCACGAAGAAAGATAAAAGCCAAGGACAACTTTTCTGTACATATTCATGTCGAATTCAGGTTTTTTGTACTTAAAATGAAAATCAACCCATCTCCAACATCGAAGCTAATTGGTAGTTTTGTAACCTGGCATTTGATTAATGAAACATTTTGCACATTTAAATGTGTTTTTCATATGTTAAATAAGTTATACATTTTGATAAATTAATATCTGGATTCTTTTACCAATCTAGGGATGAGAGCCCCTGGCGAAATCACTCAAAGACCATAGCTTCTGACCTCTAGGTTTCGAACCATGGTCTATGATACTTGTATGACAGTGACACTACCACTTAGCCACGAAGAAAGATAAAAGGCTAAGACAATTCTTCTGTACATATACCTGTCAAATTCAGGATTTTTGTACTTAGAATTGAAATCAACATATCTTCACCATCGGAGCTAATTGGCATGTGGCTAATTGGCATTCGGCAACTGATAAATTTTGCACATTTAAACGTGTTTTAAATATTTCAAAAAACCATGTTTTAACACATCGTATTCTTGATTCTATTACGACCTTGGGATCAGAGCCACTGGTGAAATCACTCTCAGACTATAGAATCTGAATAGCCTGGTTTGAAAGCCCATGTACAGCATACTTGTATGGCAGTGACTCTACCACTTAGCCACGAAGAAAGATAAAAGTCAATGACATCTCTTCTGTGCATATACTGGTAGAATTCAGGTTTTTTGTAATCAGAATTGAAATCAACCCATCTTTATCATCGTAGATAATTGGTACGTTTGCAGCTTGGCATTCAATTAATGATAAATTTTGCACATTTAAACGTCTTTTTCATATTTCAGATAAGACATACATTTTAATACATTAAAGTCTGGATTCTCTTACCGACCTTGGTATCAGAGCCCCAGGCGAAATGACTCAAAGACTATAACATCAGACCGGCCGTGTTTCGAACCCTGGTCTAGGATACTTGTATGACATTGATACTACCACTTAGCCATGATGAAAGATAAAAGTCAATGACAATTCTTCTGTACATATACATGTTGAAGCTAAATAGCATATTTGTACCTTGGCATTCGATTGATGATATATTTTGCATACTTAAACGGGCTTTTCACATTCTAAATAAGTCATATAAACTGATATATTATTGTCTGGATTCTCTTACCCAATCTGGGATTAGAGCCCCAGGGGAAATCACTCGAAGACTATAGCTTCTGACGGCAGGGTTTCAAACCCTGGGCCAGTATACTTGTATGACAGTGAGACCACCACCTAGAAACGGAGAAATAGAGAAGTCAATGACAACTATTCCTTAAATGTACCTATCGAATTCATGTTTTTTATACTTAAAATTGAAATCAACCCATCTTCACCATCATAGCTAATTGTTATGTTTGTAACTTGGCATTCGATTAATGATAAATTTTTCACATTTAAAGGTGTTTTTCCTATTTCAAATAAGTCATATATTTTGATAAAATAAAGTCTGGATACTTTCACCGACCTCAGGATCAGAGCCCCAGGAGATCTCACTGGAACACTATAGCATCTGACTGGCCGGGTTTTGAACCCTGGTCCAGGTTTATTTGGATTCTAAGAACAAAAAACCTGAATTCACCAAGTATAAGTACAGAAGAATAGTCATTGACTTTTATCTTTCTTCATGGCTAATTGGTAAGGTCACTGTCATAAAATTATCCTGGACCAGGGTTCGAAACCCGGCCAGTGAGCTGCTATAGTCTTTCAGTGAGATCGCCTGGGGCTCTGATCCTGAGGTCGGTGAAACTTTTAATTCTAGGTACAAAAAACCTGAATGCAAACGGTATATGTAGAGAAGAATTGTCATTGACTTTTTTCTTTCTTCAGGGCTAAGTGGTAGTCTCACTGTAATACAAGTATCCTGGACAAGGGTTCGAAACCCGGCCGGTCATATGCTATAGTCCTTGAGTGATTTCGACTGGGGCTCAAATCCCAAAGTCGTTAAGAGTATCAAGACTTTAATGTATTAAAATATATGGCTTACTTGAAATTTGAAAAGCACGTTAAATGCACAAAATTTATCAATAATGAAAAGCCGAGTTACAAACCTGCAAATTAGTTATGATCGTGAAGATGGATTGATTTTAATTCTAAGTACAATAAACCTGAATTCGACAGGTATATGTACTGAAGAATTGTAATCGACTTTTATCTTTCTTCATGGCTAATTAGTAATGTCACTGTTTATGAGTGATTTTGCCTAGGGTTCTGATCCCAAGGTTGATAAGAAAATCCAAACTTTGATATTTTAGAATATATTGCTTATTTGAAATATAAAAAGCACGTTGAAATGGGCAAAATTTATCATTAATCGAATGCCAAGTTACAAACCTACCAATTAGTTACGATGGTAAAGATGGGTTGATTTTAATTATAAGTACAAAAAATCTGAATCTGACAGGAATATGTACAGAAGAATTGTCACTGACTTTAATCTTTCTTCTTGGCCAAGTGTTAGTGTCACTTGAATAAAATTATGCTGGTCCAGGGTTTAGAACTCAGTCGATCAGATGCTATAGTCTTTGAGTGATTTCGCGTGGGGATCTGATCCCGAGGTCAGTAAGAAAATCCAGACTTCAATGTAATATCATACATGGCTTATTTGAAATATGAAAAATATGTTTAAATATGCAAAATTCATCATTAATTGAATGCCAAGTTACAAATGTACCAAGTAGCAATGATGGTGAATAATGGTTTATTTGAATTCTAAGAACAAGAACCTGTATTCAACATGTATATGTATAGAAGAATTGTCATTGACTTTTATCTTTCTTTGTGACTAAGTGGTAGTGTCCCTATCATACAAGTATCCTTGGCCAGTGTTCAAAACTCCTCCTGTTGCATACTATAGTAGTTGAGTGATCTCGAGTGGAGTTCTGATCACAAGGTCGGTAAGAGAATCCAGACATTAATGTATCAAAATATTTGGCTTATTTGAATATGAAAAACACGTCTAAGTATGCAATATTTATCATTAATCGAATGCCTAGTCACAAACATTCCAAATAAATATGATGGTGAAGATGGGTTGATTTCAATTCTAAGTACAAGCATCCTGATTTCTACAGGTTTATGTACAGAAGTACAGTACTGTAATTGACTTTAATCTTTTTTCGTGGCCATGTGATATGTCACTGTTCATACAAGTATCCTGGGCCAGGGATTGATACCCGGCCAGTCAGAGGCTATTGTATTTGTGTGATTTTACTTGGGTCTCTGATCCCTAGGTCGGTAAGAGGATTCGGACATTTTTGTATAAAAACTATAAGGCTTATATGAATATGAAAAACACGTCTAATTGTGCAGAATTTTTCATTACTCAAATGCATTGCCACAAACATAACAATTAGTCACGATGGTGAAGATGGGTTGATTTCAATTCTAAGTAAAAAAAATCCTGAATTCGACTGGTATAAGTACAGAAGAATTGTTATTAACTTTTATCTTTCTTCGTGGCCAAGTGGTATGTAACTGTTCATACCTGTTTCCTGGACCATGGTCTTTCAGAAGCCATTGTCTTCGTGGGATCTCGCCTGGGGCTGTGATCCTAAGGTCATTAAGATACTACAGACATTAATGTATCAAAAATATATGACCTATTTGGATATGAAAAACACGTCTAAATGTAAAAAAAAAAAAAAAAAAATTATTAATCAAATGCCAATTCATAAACATACCAATTAGCTACGATGGTGAAGATGGGTTGATTTCACTTCTAAGTACAAAAAAACCTGATTTCGACAGGTATAATTACATAAGAATTGTCATTGTCTTTCATCTCTCTTCGTGGCCAAGTGGTATGTCACTGTTCATACAAGTGTCTTGGACCAGGGTTTGATTCGATTCCCGACAGGTCAGAAGCTATTTTTTTGTGTGATTTCGCCTAGGACTCTGATCCCGTGGTCGGTAAGAGAATCCAGACATTAATGTATCAAAAATATATGGCTTATTTGGATATATATATATATATATATATATATATATATATATATATATATATATATATATACATATATATATATATATATATATATATATATATATATGTGTGTGTGTATATATATATATATATATATATATATATATATATATATATATATATATATATATATATATATATATATATATATATATTCAATGACGGATATTAAATATGACCTTAGAACATAACGTTTTCACGCTTTATTTTAAGAGATTTTACAATTTACACAGTTAAGACTCACCCAGACGGGACCCTCTTAATCGAGCGATAGACCACAGCACATGGGCTAATGAATTTGCTAAAATCCATCATCGCGTAAATATGAGTGTAGAGAGTAAAATCATCCACAAATACACTTATATACTTATGTTGTGTTATACCAGTAGGAAATGCTCCAACCATGTCCATTTAACAGCAATCCCAGGCCAGTTATGTTCCCGGCACAATATTTGTATGTTCCTTAAAACAGTTATATGCATAGCTACGTTTTATATATATTTCTATTGATATTCTTATTCCTAATCAGAAGAATGATTATTATGCTATCCTTAATGATTTATCAATCCTCAAATGCCAGGGATATAGACTTTCATGTACAATATGGATGCCTCGACTAATTAAAGAATGAATCATAACCATCTGTGCACAAAATCCACATCCCATTTTCTCATAACCACAATATTAGGCATCATGTTCTATAAAAAAAAAAAAAAGTTGCGAAGCACAATCAGAAGTGATGGCTAACTGCCTGATTCTCCTTTAATCACTGCTTGCGCTCTTTACATCCATTCCTCTTTTTTTTCTGTCTTTCGCCAACTTCTTTTGTTCCAGCCTTCAAAGTCAATCATACCTGCATCATCAAGGTACTCCTTCTGGAGAATCCCGATCATATCCCCTGTCACCTACATACATTCACCTTGATTATCTCTCTCTCTCTCTCTCTCTCTCTCTCTCTCTCTCTCTCTCTCTCTCTCTCTCTCTCTCTCTCTCTCTCTCTCTCTCAGGGCTCAAATTTTCTGCCTTTTTTTTGTGAAACTTCCCGTTTACTATCTGTAACTGTTTTTGGACTAAGTCAATATCTTGGGACTGCTCTACCTTCCTCATTAGTCACGTAATTGTTACTCCTCACATTCTGGAGAGGGCATCAGCTACTTCGTTAGCTTTACCTTCTATAAGAACAAAACCCTTTGTATTAAATAATCTTTCCGTCCACCTAGCTCTTCTATAAGTTAAGTCTTCCTTTGTAAAATAAATTATGTATGGTCCATTGATCAGTTTGCAATTCAATCGGTTGACCTGATAAAAAGAACCAATACCTCTCCAGATCCCGAAGAATGAACAATGCCTTTCGATCGAAGGAATTATAATTCTTTTCTGGCCCTTTTAATGCCCTAGAAGTGAAACAACTTTGTCACTCCCCACGTTGATGTTCCCATTGAGAAATCACGCCAATAATAGTTATGGTGCTCACATTTGTTTTCACTAAAAAGGACGATCAAATTAGGTATATAAAAGCAAATCGTGACTGGTTAAGGACGCTTTCAATTATTTGAACACCCTATCTTCTTCTACTTGCTATTCATTACTTTTTGTTCCCTCAGATCATATAGGGGCTTGCTATCCCTCTAAAACCACCTATGAATTTACAGTAATACCCAACAAGCCCAAAGAACCCAGCTACCTCCTTAGGGGTATTAGGCATTTGAAACTCTTTAATAGCTTCTTTTTTACAGGGGCATTCAAATGTTTTCTTGGGTTATTACATGACCTAGAAATTCAACCTGCTTACAGAAAAACTTACACTTTCATAAATTTACTTTCATATTAAATCGGCATAATACTTCTAAGACTTTACAGATGTTGTTCTTATGGTCTTCTGCCATTTTGTCTGTAATTATGATATCCGCTAGGGCTAGGTAATTAAAAACACTAAAGTTAATTAAGGCTTACAAAACTGCCATTATTGCTTAGAAAAAGGACTGCGGGCATTCTTAAACCCAAAAAGGAGAAAATTAAACAGAAATAAATGGATGTTGACTCTATATGCAGTTTTGCATTTACTGTCTTCCTGAATGGGTATTCAAAAGTATCAAAACTTTAATCAATAGTTATAATCAACCCATATTCTTACCGAGCCATCCTTTCCCTTTACTGATACAATTGGAGAAGCCCAGACTCCATCTGCATAGTTTCAATGATAAAGGGAAATGGATCAATCCTCTCGGATGTCTGCTCTTCATTTGCAATTTCATCACAATAACAATCAACATTGCTACTAGCTACTAGTTCATCTTCTAGTGGGCATTGTTATCCGGCTTGCATAATAAATTTCTAAGACCATTCGTCTGTGCGAGATTTAGTCATGGTTCCCAAGATTCTAGCATCAATAATTTTGCACACTTCCAACTCACACTTAGAATCATATCATTAAACAAGTCTTTAACTTGCTCTCATGAATACTGTAATTTCCGAATTGTTCCCCTTTTTTTGACGAGCTCTCTAACACTACTTATGTACATTTTTTATGTGGTCTAACAATGATCTTGGTTTTCTCTGGGAGAGGTCGAATTGGAGTCGCAATTACATAATTTAATACCTGGGGAGTTACTATTCCCCTTTATTAGTTATCACTGTTACCTTCCTAACTTGCCTTTCCCTTCCTGCATAGGCACTTACTCTTTCATAAACTTCTATTGGCAGGATGAAAAAAAATCATGTCCACTTTTTAAGGATCCCACCTGGAAGTTGACTGTTTTGTATGTTTTGCCTGTTGTTTATTTCCTCCAGGTGTGTTGAGGATAATTGATGTTGTTGCCTTTAAGTGGATCAAGGAACTCCATCGTTCAAGAATAAAAATGCTGGTACCTGTAGAGATCAAGGCTCTGAGCAACATATCTGACAGAAATATTTGGATCACCAAGACTTTGAGCCACCATATTGGATCACAAGACGGGTAGCACGAGCTAATGACCTGACTTCTGACACCATCACACCATCTCCTGTAATGCCATGGAATTGATGTTGGGGGTACCGAGGGAGATGTCACTGTCCACATGCCAGTTGGCTCACGCTTCAATGTACCTATTCATTTTCAGCTCACTGCTTTGTCGACTGCTGCTACTGCCATGCAATGGCTCATTGGTCTCCCTTGTCTCACATTTCTACCTATTCTTCCTTGGATACATAGTAGGAAGTGGCATACCACAAACTTCACGCTCTCGGGGATTTTTGATGGGTAATACCGATATAGATGACCATAGACATAACAGGCATAGCACTCCTCTCATCAGTGCCCCTCTCCCCGACACAGCCAACACCCGGTGATTCTCCTCTCTCCCCTAACATGGATTTGGTGTTGGTGGCCAATGCTTCTTGCATTCATTGATTTTTTAATTACCACTTGATCAGAATTGTGTGGGTTATGCTTCATCACATTTTATTGTGATAAACTGTTCAGAATGTTTTGTATCACCATTTCTACTTCTGCTAATGAGTGATTATCATCAAACAAATAGCCACACAGAAACAGGTTTACTAACCCCCGAGTGTATTTCCAGGTCATGACTTTCTTATAACTTTTTGGTAGGTTAGCACTTAGAGTTGCAAAACTGTTGCAGTCCCTGTATATACGTGTTGCCAAACTTAAAACTGACTCACCAAGTCGAAATTTGGGTTGATAATTTTCTTTCATACCACCTATTCTTGCATTGGGCAAGGTGTATTTCGTAATAGGCATCATGAAATTTCACTATAATTTCTCAAAATATCTGGTGGACAACACGTCATGTATATTGCTGGAGAATCTTTAAGTATACTAATAACTTGTATGGCTTTCTGTTTTTTCTGACCATCTATATATGGCCATTCCAAAGTCTCTCAAAAAACTTGGATCAATTGAATCCCTTTAAAGGCGATTGGTTGTCAAAGTCGAATACTTCTCTGATGTTTTGCCAATTTTTAAACTACAACAGTTTGAGTATGCTCACTTGGCTGTGAATGTGTTTTACACTTGTGTGATTCCGAACTCTGTTCATGCTACATTTCTACGCTCTTCTTGCACTCATTAAGCTAATAACCTACTTATTAACTCATGTTAAATTATCTACATATTTTCTAAGTACTGAATTCATTGTTCTCGTCTATCATCTTCAAACTGCTATGACCTACCACTCTTTCATTTTCATCTTCTGCTGTAGCAGTGTCTGTGGCATTAAACCTTGTATGCCTCGGTATTATGCATTTTTATTTTCTCAGCTTCTTACAACTCAGTTCACAGCAAAATCAAACAGATACATTCCATTTCTGACACCATTTTTGTTTTATGCCTGTGGTTCAGGTGATTCAAATGTTGCATATACATATCCCTCTTCTATGGCTCTTTCCACTTTACTTCCTAACTCTCTTGCTTTCTTGCCTGTAGCTTCAAAGTTTAGATCCTCCTTTTCCTGACTGGTGCATTTCTTTTCCTTATTAGTTTCAACCTAAAATTGGCCACTACCAGTTTATTTTGAGCTTCATCAGATTATTCTCGAATACTCTTACAAACCATAATATTTTTTTTTTACTTCCTTCCTAACCAGAACTAATTCAATTTAAGTCTCATTTTGTCCACTTGCATATGTTATCAGATGATTTCTTTTCTCAAACTGTGTATTCGAGACTACCAGATTTACAGATTCTGCTAATTCTAACAATCTTTCACCTTCCTAGTTCCTTCTTCTAAGACTTTCACCTAAATGTATTCCTTCAAATTCACACTAATTGTCATCTACACAGGTATTCATGCCCCCGGGTAATATTGACAGCTCATTTCTCGGAATCCTTTCTATATATTCATGCACTTTCACTATGAATTATTCTTTTTCCTCTTCAATATACCATTGTTGTGGGGTGCATGCTAGGATGATATATCATACTCTCTCTTTTTTTTCCAACTTTAAACCCATGAGTTTGTCTCTGATACACTTGTCCTCTGTGACATTCTCATGAAACTCTGGATGGAGAATAATTCTTACCCCATATCCCCATGCTTCTTCCCTTTTGTATCAAATATCATATTCTTTCCCAAACTCTCTAGCACGATTTCCTATTCTATCAAATCACCTATATAAATGGGATATTATTTTATATACACGACTTCAACTAACTCTCTTCCCTCTCCTGTGAGGCATAGAGGATATCGATAACTCTTCATTACCACTTTTGTTTTTATTAAAGTGTAAAATGGTTTTGAGAAATAACAAAGTGAAATTTTGAAGCTCCTCTTCTTCTTCTTGGAGAGTACTTCTGGTGCTAGGGGAAGATATTAAAAAGTGGTTTATGGAAGAGGTACATCACAATATTCGTGGTACATTTGCTGATAAGCCTCACAAACTTGATCATTTGATCAAAATGATCAACAACACCCATGATGGTATCGTGGTTGGAGATGACCTTAGGGCAATCCAAATGCATCTTTTCAGTTGTGTCTTTCTGCCAGCATTCATGGTCTTCTGTTCCACATGGTGGACATTTATTACCAGTTTTACTAATGTCACATCCTTCTGCTTGATCCAGAAGTAAAACCAGTCCCAGGGAATGTTAGTTTTTGCTAGGAGAGCTGAAGAGTGTCACAAGTATGGATGCCACTCCTATAAAACTATTGGGAAAGGGATACAGAACTTTGATAATTATCCATATATAGACAGTAGCCCTTCCCTTGAATAATTCCAATCAAGAGGTAGTGTCGTCAAAGAAAGTGTATATCCCATTGCCAACATGTTCATTGATGTAGATCATAATTCCATATTTTTTTTTTTCGGCTCAGCAGGACTATACACTTTGAACCTATTTCCTTCCCTTCCGGACAGCATCCCTCCATCAGTATGCAGCTCCTACAAAGGAGTATAGACATCCTACAATAGTGGTGTATATCCCATTTCCAACATGTTCAATGATGTATATCATAAGTCCATATTTCTTTTCGCTGAGCAGGACTATACACTTTGAACCTAGTCCTTCCCTTCCGGGCAGCATCCCTCTATCAGTACACAGCTCCCACAAAGGAGTATAGACATCTCACAATAGTGATCAGAAAAATTTGATGGTTGTATGCACTTTTACAAGAGGATCAATGTTTCCTTATGGGAGCTCAGTGTTTCTGCTCATGTTAAAGTATGTTGCAATCACCAAAATTCTGACGTATCATTGTTTTTATGAATGTTAGCATAAATCAAAAAGTTATTCATCAACGATTAACCCTTGAATGATGGATTTTGAATGACCCCTATAAAGATAATGATGCTCAGAAACAGTGTAATATCTTTTTCAGAGACTGACAACTTCAGGGATTTATCTCGCATGTACATATTTTTCTCTGCAATAAAAACAATCAAATGCCTAGTGAAAAAGAAATGGATAAATTCTAACATCAATGACAGCCACGTCAGGTTGCACCTGAACCGAAGGGTACCTGTGAAGAGCAGTGTTGAGGAAGAAGAGAAGTCGGTAGTCCAGCTAGCTTCTTTATCCACCTGATCAGCTAACTCGTTCTTGGCATGTGGTATTACAGCTCCTCTGTTTCATCCTTTCCCATCTCGATGTCTTTATCTCCTTCTCCATGACTGGCAGTGTATGTAACCATCAACCTTACAACGTTTAATGGGTACAGGCTGATCCAGATGATCCCCCATCATCAATCAACTTCCCCTCCCATTCTGACTTTGTGAGTAGGTTAATATCAGACTGTTAACTTCCTTCAGAGTCATCAAAAAACCACTTGGTTGTGGGGAGATTTGATGTGGGAGGTCGGTGCTTGCGATGTCGATGTATGGAAGGTGGTAGCTGTGGCCACTGACCCTGCCTCAGGCAACAAAACCATAGTTAGATGGAGTCAAGGGTGGACTGAGAGGGTAGGCCTAATATACCACAGACATCAACAACTTATTCTCCTTTGTCCTTTTCCTTGGCAAAATTTTTACCTTTTGTCATTAAAAAAAACTCTTCTCAGAGTCGCAGCAGCTAACAGACGGCAATTCTAGCAATTGTCATCTCCTGAGAACATGCTTGGTTGCTAAGTAATATTCATTATCAGGGAATAATAGAACATGAAATTTATTGGGAGTAGGCTTATCACTTTCGTTTCGTATTGCCTTCATCATCTATGTAAAGCATCTATTATTAGAAATTTATTTTTGTGAATCAATTCTGATGGAATGTATAAAACATAAGTAAAAACACATAACCACTACTCAAGGTGATTGATAATCATTATCTGTTGATTGAATACATGTTTCTGTGAACAAAAACATGTAAAAACATATAAAAAGAACGTAAAATATACATGTATGCACAACTCAATATTTTTCCTAATGATTTTCATGCAGCCCAAGAACTTACATTATGCAACCAATCACAAAGGATAATGTTTTGTCAGACCGCTCGTGCCACATAGATGCTCATGGCACATAGACTAACTGTTAGACTGCTGCTCTCTGACTGACACCGATTGTTTGCTCTACCTACCATGCCCACATGGTGCTGCTATTTCTTTTCTGTGCATTTTACGGATACATTCGGGATCTGCCTAATCGCACAGGGAAACCTCATTTTCCATTGATGACGTCAAGATTTTTAGCAAATATTTCAGCAAAATATGTACTAGATGATGTACCGGATGACGCAAAAGTCCGTCGTCGGATCTTCAGAGGGTTAATAATTTAAGTAGATGCTTAACACTACTTTTTAGCTATCATATCTTGGAAATATAGTCAAATGCTAGATATCGCACGTCATAAGTCCCCAACAACGTTCTGCTGATTTTGTTTTCCCTGTTAACAACAACAAGGAGGGAAAAAATAAGACTTGTGTATTAACCACCTATTTACAGTACTGACTAATGTTTACTTTTTTCATTAGACTCGTGACCCAACTTGAAATTACTCACGCATCCCCGACCCCAAAAATGCGGGCACACCCCATCCCTCAAGGTTGATCACCAGATTAAATAAAGAAGGGGATTTATAACATCCTCTCAATGTTTACAAGTTTTGAAGTTTATTACAAAAGACTGATTTTAGACAGGTACAGTTAGTATCAAAATATCGCAGACACTCAAGGGAGATCTTTCGTCAGATTTCTCTAGTGTTCCCATGACAAAATAGACAAGATGTGCCTTTTCTTAATACTACTTTTACGCAATGGGCGGGGCCTTCTCCAATCTTAGCGAAAAATAAAGACAGTAAGGGGCTGTCTTTGTTAGCAAAAGCATACTAAAGTTACCAATCCACATGTCATATTTCAATTCTTTATTATCCTTTATCGCCTCAACTATCCACTGCTGATAAACACACACACACACACACACACACACATATATATATATATATATATATATATATATATATATATATATATATATAAATTTTCAATTACTACTTTATTGTAGGTGGGGCCAAGTAGACACTCGCCAGGGAAGGGTCTGGGGGGAGAGTCTCCGCTTCACCACCCCTAGCTCCGGCCAGTCCGACACTTATGATATAAGGAAGTCATTTCTGTTTTAGGGGGTGTAGAGAGAAGTTAAATGAGTATTCTTGATAAAGGACGTGAGACATTGCATCATTGCCTCAATATTACTTGATAAGCGTTAATGTTCCAGCAAATATTTCTAACTGCATCCATTATTACTTGATGTTTAAAAGATAGCAGCAGTAGAATAAACTAGGTGCTGTTGTTGAAAATTTTATAAATAACGAAATTTAAGTGTCAACATTGTATAATAGATAATCAGTGACGGATACAATAGATACTGACGACTTCGTAGCACCTTGAATACAATCAGAATTAATTATTTCGTATTAAAAATATGTTTTATTGAGGTAAATGAGGACGATGTTACATTTAGGCAAAAGCCATCAGAATTTTTGTTTTTACTGATAAATCCTATAAAAAACAAGCTACTTTGGTCTCAGAAAATTAATATACCTGTTTTCCCAAAATGTATTCTTCTCTAAATTGTTTTAAAAATTCATTCGCAGATGTCATATGCACAAAATTATTACTCATGCCAGTACCCTGACTGCAAGCTATAAATACTGTAGTTATGTAATTCTTAGTAGCTTTATCTTTAAAAATTACACCGTTTGGAGATCAAACTGACTACTTATCAATTTCATGCACAACGTTCTCACAATCTTGATACAAATAGGCTTAACACCTTATGATAAAGTCCTTATTTACAATGATCAAGTCCACGAATTAGCACAGCTATGTGGTGATGTATGTGGGCATTTGGAGCTGGTGAATTAATCCAGGTAGATGGGAGCTTAACGAGCGAAAAATTAATTTCTATCCATGAAGCTTAAGTTCGAAGTGTTCGAACAGTAGCCATCCATACCAGCTCATCAGTCCATTAAGGTAGTAGTTAAACCATAATTTATCAAGCTGATGCAGTTAGCGAGGAAAGAGAAAACCAAATATTAAAGTTTCTCGAAAATAACGGTTTGATTGTCCTTTTAATCACTAAATCACAATTCTGAGAAGCGATACCCTTGGATCCTGAATATTTTCTCTCACTCTTTAGAATTTATTTTCTGAGCTTCTTCTCCTATCCCATGAAATGTCCTGTTAGGTCTTTATTCTTTAACATTTGTGCTCCTACTTTCATTCTAATATCATATATTTATCAAATATTCTCATTATATTTCAAATGAACGGCCTTACCCCTCGGTGCTCGTCTTAGACCGTCAATATTAGTACCTAGCTTCTCACTATCGCTCCAGAAAAATCTCTCCCGAGTGGCGGCATGTAACACCTTCACTTGACCATTCCAGCCTGAACTATTTGATATTTGTGTGAAACCAAGGCAAATATTCAATAGCTGGTTTCAGAAATAAGGGATTTGAAGCGTTATATTTCATTTCCATCAATCTTCGTTTTTATAGTTTCCATTTAAAAAAAAATGGAATTGTGAAGTATGCTTCCATGAATACTGTAAGTGGTGTCACTCAAATTTTTTATGCAATATATGTCCCATTCCTTTATCATTATTCAAGTTAACGAAAATATTTGGGTTGGTTTTAAAGCAAACGAGAAAATTATTCTAAAGAGCAGTTAGGGTATATGAAGGACTACAAAATATAATGATCTAACTATATCGAGCCAGACAAATGTTGGTAAGCGAATCCTTAAGGAAGCATATCTTCCAAACACCCAAAATACAGTGACTCACTAATTACAACTTTTTCTTTTCTTTTTTAAATTACCTGTTATTAGGATTAGCATTTCATTTCAACCAAATAATCCCGTATCTATGCCCTGTGAGAACTATCTCCAATTTTGATAATTAATTATCAAGCAAATGAAGCTCTTGAGATAAGGATTGAATTAGCAATGTAGCAAAGATATTAGATTATCTGTTCAAAGTTTCAGTTCAAACATCAATGCTAACCATTCTTGGCCACAATCACAGACGGCGAGACAGCAAAGCTCAACGAAAAGGGAATGTAAAAAAAAAAAAAAAAT
>NC_090742.1:57353392-57370892 GCF_036898095.1 Palaemon carinicauda | reverse complement strand
AAAATATAAATCGACCACGATGTGGTTATTACCTCAACCAAGGTCACCTCTCATACCCCAGCCTGTAGCGCCTAAAAAACGGCCATGCTGTGCTACCGACTCGTGAGCCCGTGACTTGGTTAAATTATTCTAAAAACACAAATATCAGTTAAACAAAAATAAGGACAAAAACCTTAATAGATTAACCTTAACTCAGTCTAGGGTACCACTCATACACCAGCCTGTAGCGCCTAAAAAACGGCTATGTTGTGCTACAGACCCGTGAGCCCGTGACCCATCTAAGTTATGTAAAGATAAAAAAAAAAAAAAACAGGGACATGACATTATATGATTTGCAACACTCAATATTGCGACCCTTCACAACAATTTCCAAAAATGCCTCTTCTCACTCCAGAGAGCGTCCTCACACTAGACAGCTTTGGGCCTTAAATTCACACATCATTAATGGACATGCACAAGACAATGGTAACACCTTAAAACTAACCTCCACCAACAATACACACTAAAGTAAACAGAAATCCAAAGTACCCTTAACCAAAGACGACACCGAAGAAAAACCCGCAAATCAAGACATTTAACATCTTAATCTTAAAGACTTAATTCCAAATCAGCCACTGATGCGTGACAGTGCATCAGCGACAACATTACTTTTGCCTGGAATGTGTGAAAAGCTAAAATTCCATTCCTGAAGCAAGAGGCTCCAACGCATCAACCGTTGATTTTTATTCTTAAACCTGTTCAAGAAAACCAACGGATTATGATCCGTTAATATTCTAATCGGAGTCCCTGTAGAGGATAAATACACCTGAAAATGGTTTACAGCTAAAATTAATCCCAAAGTCTCTTTCTCTACGGTCGAATATTTCCGTTGGGTCGGGGATAACTTTTTGGAAAAATAGGCAACAGGATGAGATACTCCATGAGCATCTTCCTGCAACAAAACTGCTCCAACCCCAACATCACTCGCATCAGTAGGAAGTGAAAAAGGGACGTCAAAATCAGGGGCTTTCAATATAGGAAAATTCATTAAGACCTGCTTTAATTTTTCAAAGGCATTTTGGGCATCATTTGTCCATACAAAAGTCACATTCTTACGTAATAAATTAGTCAGGGGCTCAGCGATATCAGAAAAATTCTTAACAAATCTGCGATAATACCCTACTAACCCAAGGAATTTTCTGACATCCCTGCGACACTTTGGTATTTCAATATGCCTAATAGAGTCTACGTTTGCCTGTTTTGGAGCCACTTTCCCAAATCCTACTTCGTGGCCCAAATACACAACCTTTGCTTTGGCAAACTCACTCTTTTTGAGGTTTATAACCAAACCAGCTTTCCTAAGTACCTGAAATAAGGCCTTAATACGTTCAAGATGGGTGTCCCAGTCATCACTATAAATTACAATATCATCGATATAAACGACGCACCCCTCTAAACCTTGAACCAAAGTATTCATCAACCTTTGAAAGGTTGCAGCAGCATTCTTCATGCCAAAAGGCATTACTTTACATTGATAGAGTCCTCGCTGCGTTACAAATGCTGACAAATCCCGTGCCCGTTTGGACAGCGGAACTTGCCAATACCCCTTTAACAAATCAAATTTAGTTATATACTTCGAACTCCCTATCCTGTCAATACAGTCCTCTATCCTGGGTAAAGGATAACTATCAGGCTTTGTGACCTCGTTGACTTTGCGGTAATCAAAACAAAGCCTGAATTGACCATCCTGCTTCTTTACCAAAACAACAGGTGAAGACCACGGACTGTTGCTGGGTTCAATCAGCCCGTGTCGTAACATGTAATCAACCTCTTTATCCACAACATAATTTTTAAATAGATTTAACCTGTAAGGGGATTATTTTACCGGAGTTGCGTTACCCACATCTACATCATGTTCCAGGACAGTGGTCTGTCCGGGAACATCCGAAAATAAATCCTTATAACTAAAAACTAACTTTTTCAAAGATCCTTGTTCTGCAAAATTTAAATGTGAAACCATTTCTGAAAAATTTTCTAAAGAATGTTCATTATCATTAGGCCATTCGGCACCATCAAAACAATCATCATCAAAATTACTCACATCTGGAAAAGAAAAAGAATTAATACCATTACACTTTGTAGTATTACCAATTAATGTCACGGGAATAACTTTGTCACGACCTTTATAAGCTTTTAACATATTTATGTAACACAGCTGGTAGGGTCTCCTCCTTTCAGGAGTTTCAACTAAATAATTAACATCGCTTAATTTCTTTAAAATTTTCCACGGTCCTGAAAATGCAGCTTTTAAAGGGTTTCCTGGAATGGGAAGCAATACAAACACACTATCACCTACTGCAAAATTACGCTCCTTAGTATTTCTGTCAAAAAAGTATTTCATTTTCTTTTGGCTACACAATAAATTTTCACCAGCAAACTTCCAAGCCTTCGTTAATTTTTCACCCAAATTACTAACATAATGTAATAAATTTATATCAGGGGCGTCCCCCTCCCAAGATTCACGAACCACATCCAATGGACCACGCACACAATGACCAAAAATAAGGCTGAAAGGTGAAAATCCTAAAGATTGACTCGGCACTGACCGAAATGCAAATAATAAATAAGGTAGTTCCTTATCCCATTCGGAACCATTAACCAACCAATATTTTTTTATCATAGATTTCATGGTTTGATGAAATCGTTCCAAAACACCTTGACTTTCAGGGTGGTACGGGGAAGAAGTCACATGTTTAATTTTCAACTCGGCCATCTTCTCCCTAAATAATTTACTCATAAAATTAGACCCACAATCGGACTGAATTACTTTGGGCATACCGAACCTGGTAAAAAATTCAATTAACACTTCAACAATTTTAACAGTTTTTACATTTCGCAGTGGTAATGCCTCAGGATATCGAGACATCCTATCCATGATTGTTAAAATAAACTGATTGCCACTACGAGTTTTCGGCCGAGGACCAACAACGTCAATAATTACTTCCCTGAACAGTTCAGAAACAACAGGAATAGGATGTAATGGTGCCTTTTGAATTGGTTGATTAGGCTTCCCGACCTTTTGACATGCATCACAACTATTTACAAATTTTTTAACATCATTTTTCATCTTAGGCCAAAAATAACTTTCACACAATTTACGAGTGGTTTTAAAAATACCAAAATGACCAGCCAAACCATTTTCATGAGCCAATGTCATTAACTCCTTTCGATAAATAAAAGGAACCATAATCTGTTTAACAATTTCACAACCTTTGTTAATGGCATCAAAAGGTCTACTTACTCTTGTATAAAATATTATTAATTATCTTAAATCGAGGGACAGTCAAATCAGTAATATCGCCAGACTCAATAGGCAGGTCTTTAAAGTCTGCTTTTTGAGCTGTAATAAGTTCCTTAGTAGTCCAATTAAGTTTATTATCCAACACACCACTATCTACAACTAAGCTATCACTACGATCTAAGCTACTCAAATCAACATCAACTACCGACTCAACACTACTAGCCTTCGATCGAGTGACTGCAGATATCTCATTATTGGAATTTAACACAATTGGGAAAGTTTTATTTATTAGGGCAACATCATTCCCTAACACCAAATCCACATCTTTAATGGGAAATTTATCAATAATAGCCAGTTTCAAATAACCTGAAAAAGACGGGCATGATAAATAAACACTCTCAACCGGGTAAGACCTGACCGTATCTGGAAAACCACTTAACAATACATATTCCTTATGTGTACATTCTAAATCAATCGGTAAAGATTCTCTGAGAATTAAAGACTGAGCAGCCCCAGTGTCACGCAAAATTTTAACTTTTCTTTGCTCAGTCGAATTCCCAGAGCGAATAAAACCATTGGATAAAAATTCCTGAAAAGGAGCCAGTGACTTATTGCCTAGTCATGGATTATTAGAATTCTCAGCCACTGACTCGTTCTCATTCCTATGAATGGCCATTACCGGACGTCTTTCGGTCCCTTGCGACTTTTTAAAAGCAAAACACATGCTCTTGACGTGTCCCTTCTTATGACAGAAGAAACAAGTCAAATTTCTCAACTTCCCTGGGTTGTTTGTGGTCTGCTTGTTATAACTGTTAACAGGAGTAGTACAAGAACCATAATTATCATTAGGCCTGTTATACGTGTTCTGGTTACTATTCCCGTCAACTCTCACCCAACCAGACTTCTCATTTCTGGGTACCTCCCCCATCACATTTCTATGAGAGAGGAGATATTCATCACTTGCAATAGCCCCCTCCTGCAAAGTTTCTAATTTTAACTCTTCGAGGTGTACCTTCACCTCATTAGGCACGAACCTTTTAAACAACTCAACCAAAAACAATTCTTTTAATTTCTCAAAGTCCGTCACCTCCTTAGACTTTAACCAATTGCCAGCAAATTGTTCTTTAGCCCTGGCAAACTCTACAAAAGTCTGCCCTCTTTCCTTCCATAAATTACGGAAGCGTTGTCGGTAAGCTTCCGGTACCAACTCGTAAGCCTTTAAAACTATGGCCTTCACCGAATCATAATCTGAGGACAGATCTTCGTCCAAGGAAACGTAAACTTTCTGGGCCTTACCTAGCAACTTACTCTGAATAAGAGTAGTCCAATACTCCCTTGGCCACTCCAACCTTGAGGCTATCCTCTCAAAAGAAACAAAAAACTCGGCCACGTTGACTTCCTGAAAATTTGGGACTAACTTGAGAGCCTCAGATAGATTAATACAAGGCATTGCAGACATTACGTTGGGAAGAAGAACCCCTATTACTCAATGCTTGCATAGCAAGTTCGTGCTGTCTCTCTCTCTCTCTCTCTTTCCTCAGCCTTCATCCTTTGGAGATCTATTTCCATTTTTTTCAAATGAATCTGCCTATCTAAAATTTCTACTAACACCATTTCCTCCCCCTGCCTAGTCTCTGGTTTACCTTCTGCCTTCATCGCTTTAACATTTTCATAAATATTTAGAAGCAACTAGCCCTTCCTAACAGATTCGGGATTTTCAATTTCAAAAAATTCTGCTACATACTCTAAATCAGGCTTATTCAAGTCTGCCAACCTTTCCTGCCACCCCTCTCCGCTTAAGAGCTCAGGGATATTCAAATCAGTCATGGTGAATTAAAAGGCCACAAATAAATATCAAAAAATATACCAAAAACCAAACCAATACACTAAACACCAATAACCTGGCTAGTACAGTGGTAACGTGTTTGCCTCGCATTCGCGTGGCAAGAGATCGATCCCCGCCCAGGGCCGTGAGATTAAGCTGTTTACTGGGGAGGCTACTGCTGTGGTAGGGCACCACATGGGGGGTTGGGCTTGCCCGGCTGACGTTCTGGTGAGCATCTATTCTGATGGAACTGGAACTGAAACCAGACACCTTTAACCTTTAACCACACAAATATCCTACCACGGTCACAAAAAAATTAAAAACACCAATCAACACATGAATATAGGAGAGAAGGTATTATTATGTTGCAAGCACCCCAAGAATCCACTCTATACACTCAAGTGACTACAGGATCCGAGAGATCCTGTCACGGTCGCCAAATGTTATGGGCCAAACCCAGTCTCTAAAATAAGAAAAGAATTTAATTAGATGGTTCTACCAGTATTAACCTATGCATCAGAAGCTTAATTACTGTCATTATGATTAATAGCTTAGCTACAACCTTAGTTAGGAAAAAAGATTCTATAAGCCGAAAGGGCTACAACAGGGAAAAATAGCCCAGTGAGGAAAGAAAATAAGGAAGTAAATAAACGATATAAGAAGTAATGAAAATTAGAATAAAATATCTTAAAAACATTAACAAGCCTTAACAAAGCTCTAGAATTCATGTTAGTTACAATTTTAAGAGCCATGGGAAGAATAATTATAGGGAAAAATAACAACACAGATACGAGAGAAAAAAAATAAAAAAGAGGATATTAAAACAACAAGTAGGATAAAGAAATGAACGTAGGCAGGTCTTCATGAGAAACGCAGATAACAGATAGAAGAAAATAACAGAACGGGTCCCTAGAGATTAAAAGAAAAAAAAAAGTCTCTCAAACAACAAAATAAAGTCACTAACGACCAAGTCCACAATAGGTGGAATGGCCGCAACAGAGTGTACAGAGATGGAATCAAGGAGGATATAAAAAGCTGAAAATAAAACTTATATATTTATTACAAACTTTTTAGAAGGAAATAACCACTGAGCCTCTTACAAAATACATTAAATAAACAAAATCCAACCACACATTGAAAACATAGAATAACCAACACTCCTACACCAAATTAAGGCAGACTATACAATTACACTTTAAAGAGAGGACCCCGAAAGTAATAGAATGTCGAAAAGTCAGAATATCCTAACTTATTTTACACACTAAATGATTAACAAAAATAAATTGCTTCCCTTAAGTGAGCTTTAAACAATGGAAGTGGAAAGCACAGCCTTCAAATCACAGGTCGAGGGGATTAATACACACAGCGCCAGACAATCCATGGACGCCGCCGTCAGACAGGTAATCATTCACTTTTACGTCGCGAGACAATCAACGGACACGGAGGTCCAAAAAGACACCACACCTTACCAGTTGGCAGAGAGGTCCCCTTGGCAAAATCACTGAACCAAGAGCGAGGTTAAATAATCCATAAAGCTTCCAAAGGAAGACAACAGCTGAAGCGAAGAAAGGCAAATCTTGATTATTAGCTCAGTCAGTCAAGCACTCTAATTCTTAAAGGTCCAGAAACAACTGTCTCCTCCTGGACGCTCAGCGCCCAAGTCTCCTCCAACACCACCCGTGAAAATAAAACAAGCTCATTGTAATTAAAACTATACAAGTCAGAAAAGTCGGGGAGGAGGAAACAGGGTCATTACGTTCCAAAAGAAATAATTACTGCCAAAGTGACTTGATCAAAACAAAATAATTTACGTTAAATGTAACACATACTAACAATATATATATATATATATATATATATATATATATATATATATATATATATATATATACACACACACACAAAAACACACACCCACATGCACACGCACACATACACACACACACACACATACACACACACATATATATATATATATATATATATATATATATGCTTACTTATATACACACATATATATATATATATATATAAATATAAACATACATGTATATATATATATATATATATATATATATATATATATGTGTGTGTGTATGTATGTATTAGGTTTTATTCTTTGTGAAAAAGTCAAGTTAGAGAGGTAACACTGTAAACCAAAAACAAGTTAAAGTCAAGAAGACATAGAATACTGAGAAGTAAAACTTTTCTATATTTAAGGAAAGAAAGAGAAAATCTAAATCTCAATAAGAAAATAAACTTTTGTAATAATAGTAGAATATAGATAAGTTTAGGTTAGCAATGCTAAATATGTACTCCTAGCTACATGATAAAATGGAAGTAAGTAATGAAGACAAGCATTGTAATTTAATAGAATTTGTATTGGAATAAGCAGACAAAAATGTGGAAAATTTCCTATAAAAGATTAAAGAAAATTATGAGAAAACACCAAAAACCTATATAACAAACGATCAAAACTTAGAGTAAAATGCAAGAGAGGTGAAACAGAATTAGAAAAACTATCCGAACCAACAAATAAACTGAAAACCACAAACCATCATAAACAGAATCAGACCAAATCCGTGAAAACGCCAAAGAAGTGAGGAAGCGTAAAGTTGTTGTAGAGGATGAATAGGGAAATTTTGTCAACAAAAGAGATGGAGTGATAAAAATTGCAGACAATTTCTATACAATACTTCAAAATACTGATACAAGAAATATCTTTGCCAATAGAAATTTTTAAACACCTGAGCCGGTACCAAGAGTAACAGTAGGAGAAGCAAAGAAAGCATTAATTTCCATGAAAAGAAGCAAAGCTACAGGAGAAGATGGCCTGGAAATTGATTTAACAAGAGTTGGAGATTTCATAACAGTAAAGCTCACTGAACTTTACATAAATATCTATAAAAAATACTCTATTCCTACATCTTCTAAAAGCTTTATCATTAGAATATTTCTTAAAACGACAGACACAAAGGCCCACAAAAATTTCCGCCCAATAAGTTTACTTTCTGTATTATATAAAATATTTAAGAAAATCATATTAGACCGAATAAACATACAGCTAGACTTTAATCAACCAAGATAGCAGGAAGATATTTGAACCAATATTCAACAACTAACTATATTCAGGTAATCAAGTAGCACATGGAAATATCCACAGAATATGACAAATCACTATGTATAGCATTTATAGACTTTTGATTCTGTGAAAACATCAGCAGTAAAGGAAGTCCTTTAAAACCAATGCACAGATGATTCTAATGTTACAACACTTAAAGATATCTATATGGGTAGTACAACAATCATATAACTATATGAATATTGTTAGAAAATGGATTTAGACAGAAAGATCGCATATCTCCTAAATTATTCACAGCGTGGCTTAAATATGTTTTTAAAAACTTTGGTTGGGAAAATGTAGGAATTAACATTAATAGGAATAACTTACTAACTTAAAATTCACAGATGACAGTTGTCTTTACTGAATCATGGGGGATATTTTAAAAATTATAGAAGATATGAATAGAGAAAAATGAAATGTAGGACTGAAAATAAATGTGAGTAATAGGAAGATAAAGATCATTGTAAACAGAGACAGCAAATAAGGGATTTTTACATACCTCTACAGATTGTTAATGAATATACGTACTTGGGACAGAAAGTAGTTATTGCCTCTGGAGATGAGACCAGAATTGAAGGAAGGATAAATATATGATGGAAAGTCTTTCGAAGTCAGAGTGACATTATGAAAAGTAAAATACCAGTCTCTAAAATAAGAAAAGAATTTAATTAGATGGTTCTACCAGTATTAACCTATACATCAGAAGCTTAATTACTGTTATTATAATTAATAGCTTAGCTACAACCTTAGTTAGGAAAAAAGATGCTATAAGCCGAAAGGGCTACAACAGGGAAAAATAGTCCAGTGAGGAAAGAAAATAAGGAAGTAAATAAACGATATAAGAAGTAATGAAAATTAGAATAAAATATCTTAAAAACATTAACAAGCCTTGACAAAGCTCTAGAATTCATGTTAGTTACAATTTTAAGAGCCATGGGAAGAATAATTATAGGGAAAAATAACAACACAGATACGAGAGAAAAAAAATAAAAAAAGAGGGTATTAAAACAACAAGTAGGATAAAGAAATGAACGTAGGCAGGTCTTTATGAGAAACGCAGATAACAGATAGAAGAAAATAACAGAACAGGTCCCTAGAGATTAAAAGAAAAAAGCAAGTGAAGGAGAAGACGATGGATATAGACTGTAGGTATAGACTGGAGTAGAAAGACCATAAGCAAACCTGTAAATAGTCGTATTACTTGCAAAGCTCAAATCAAAGCAGTGCAATATGAGTATTATAGCTTGCTAAGCGCCAGGAAAAGATGCCATTGAAGAAATGAGAGATTAATACTATGAAGAACTGTAGACTGTAATAGATAAGATCCCAGAGAAAGATATAAAATTGTAATTGACAACTGCAATGCTAAAATTGGAAGGAGTAATTAAGGGATAGAGAATGTGATGGGTGGTGAGGGTCTTGGCGAAGCTACAGATGAAAATGGAGCACATTTCATAAGTTTCTGTTAAGAAAAAAAAAATTAAAAAAATAAGAAATAAAAACAAATAGAAAAAAAATTTAAAATTGGAGGTACTCTTTTTCAACACAAGAAACCAAATAAATCATATAAGCATCAATAAAAATAGTAGGAGAACTCTAAGAAATGTAAGGTGCAGATATTGATAGTGACCACCAGCTCCCCATTGCCACACTGAAATAAAAACTGAAAGCACGCAACAGAAAGGGAGACAGAACATTCAGAAAATGAGCGCAGATAAACATTTTCAATTGAATGTAGAGAATCTATTTGCTGTCTTAGGGACTTTAGGAGACGATGAGCAGACAATAAATGAAGAATGGTGTGAAGTTTTGAGACACGCAATTACAAGGAACAAGGAGGAACCCCTGTCTATCAAATGATATGTGGGATACTATAAAAAGGAGACAAAGACAGAAATTGATTGTTGAAAGTTTTCGAAGAAGTAATGGAAATTACAAGGTAGAGCATGTTAAGTATTCCAATATTGATAGTGAGGTCAGAAGAAAAGCCAGGAATGACTGGAGACAATATTTAGAGAGTAAAGCAGATGAGGCTGATAAAACTATGGATTCAAGGAGTGACTATGGTGTAAAAATCACTTATAGAATTATTAATGACTTCTCTACTGGGACAAAAAAAAAGAAGCATATACTCATCAAAAAGAGAGATGGATCTGTTATAACAACAGAAAATAAAGAAAGACAACCTTGGATGGATCACTTTAGTGAGGTTATGAATAGCAGATACGAAGGGAATAATTTGGTTGATATACCTGAAACTGATGAAGACCTTGATGTACCCATGAATGAATCCAGTGGGTTTGAAATTGAAGCTATTATTAATAAGCTCATGAGATGGAAAGCCTGTGGATACGATGGAATTACTGCTGACAGGATCCAGGCTGAAAATGAAATGACCCCCAGAATACTCACAGGATTATTTTGTAGAATGTGGCTTGCAGAGGCGAAACCTGATGAATGGGAGTTGGGAGTGTTGGTGAAAAGGGCAAAAAAGGAGACCTGACAAATGACAATAATTTTTATTCCTATAAGTATAGCGCTATAGCTCGGTGATTTTCCTGGTTATCTCTCTCGTTACTCTTTTGTATTTTTGCGGATATCATGCAATCTCCAGCCTCTTTTGCCTCTGGAAAGTTGAGTATTTGATCTTTACATTGATAAGTTTTAGCTCCTGCCTCAGAGTGAAATTAGGTTAAATTAAGTGAGAGAGCTCTGCCTTAACCGGAGGCGTCATGAGCGCTGTCGTTCATTACGCATGAGTTATTTAGTTAGCCTGAACAACTTTCCCGGTGTTAATAGCATGAATATTTCGAAGCTATTCAGTCTTCATTGCTAGGAGTTAATTATATTATACCGATTGTATTTTTGATAGTTTCGGCGATTTAGGTAACCAAACCTTGCTTGTGCTAGGCTTCCTAGCCTATGCGTTTTAGTTTACTTTCATGCATGATATAATAGACATTCCTAGTGTAATAACAATTAAATGAAGCTATTTAGGCAATTTATACGTGTAAGATACATTGATTACATATATATATTCCTTTCTGAGATCGTATACGATAGAGTTTCGGCAGTTAAGGTAGTCGAATCTCACCCGCCGCTAGGCTACTAGCCTAGTGGCTAAGTAGACTTTCATACATGTTCCCCGGTTACCCTCGTGTATCGTTTTATCAATTCAGGAGGAAATAGATATCTCCTAGAATTATTATATAAACCGATACTCATCTACGGTGGAGATTTAAGGGTAATTCCTCCTTCCCTCTAAGCGTAGCCTTAGGCTACAACCCTAGTTAGTTTTGCCTTTGAGTAGACGCTCAGGCTTGACTGGGCTAGTGTTTTCTGTCTGTTCCCTTGGCCGGTAGATAGCAGGTTTTTGGTTTCAGTCAGAACCTCAGAGTATATGGTCTTTTGCCGGCGGCCGGCCGGCAGGGTGAATAGTCATTCCCCTGGCGGACTAGGCTGCCGGCATAGGAGGCTAGACCTCCCTAGGCTGCACTTGAAGTGGTTGTATGATGCTGCCACCTTCTCCCTGCAGTCTAGAAGACTAGTCCTGTGCTCACTGACCCTAGGCTGAAGAATAGACATTCTTCTGCCGCCTAGGATGGCGCCAGCACTGGAACTCGGTTTCTCCCTTGTTGAGAGGAGGCTGCAAGTCTGCCGCCGGCCCCTTAACTGTATTGGCAGACCCTAGGCTAGAGAATAGATACTAGTGGCCGGCAGACACCGGCAATGGTTTGTGTTTGGGTGGAAGCCTGAATGATACATTCTCCCCTTCCATTTGAACCCTAATACTGGAGGAGGGCAGTAAGACTGAGTACTTACACCCTTATTTATTGTTAATACACATTTGATAAGGTTCCCTTCACTCCTTGCTTTCTCTCTCTCTATTGGCTAGTGCCACCGGGTACTAACCTAGCCGGCAGATGCCGGCCGGGTTGATGCTGCCGGCCACTACCCCAGTCGGCAAGGCACCGGCTGGACTGGTGCGCCGACAGTCTCGCCGGCTGGACTGTGCCACCAGGTGCTAGCCTAGTCGGCAGATGCCAGCCGGGTTGATGCTGCCGGCCACTATCCCAGCTGGCGAGACAGTAGCCAGTATATTTGCAGTATAGATCATACTGCAGACAGAAAACCATAGTATAAATTATACAGTAGTTATTTTCCAACATACCCCATGTATCCATGCACAGTCTATTGCTGAGACCAATTATATATGGAAAGAAAAGATTCTTTTCCACATAATGATAGATGATCAGTTACAATTTACCCTCACTATTAAAACCTTTGGAAAGTCAGTGTTAAGTTACACTTATCTATCCTTACGGGTTAGAATTCTTCCATTGGGTTTCCTGAATAGGAAAACTCTAGGTTTTAATTTTGGGGAAGGTCGCAGCAACTGGTTGGACTGAAAACACAAGTATGTGTCTTTACTAATTCTTTTCTATCTTGTGTATCCTAAGCTATATGCAACAAACATGCAAAAATATTAATAATAATATTTATATAGTTTATCAGGTGAGATGAACTACCGCATACTCATTTATTTTTCCTCTCTTTACAGGAGGACCATCCCAAGCGCCTGAGAGTTTTGCAAAGTGAGGAGCAAGGACTTCTGTGGCCATGTAGAGAGCAGGGCTCATTCTCTCTGCTCCATCTCCAAGGGACCTCTGAAGTACTGGGACCCCCACGACTGCAATGTTTGCAAGGCCTTGGTTACTGAGGCTTTTGATGACCTCAAGACAGCGGAGTCAAGGGATGCAGTACGGAGTAAGCTGCGCAGATGGGTTCGTGGCTTTCAAAAGAATGCCACGGGGCCTTACCTTCCGAATGAACGGATGCATGCCTGTCTGTTCCCTCAGGTGACTGTGGAAGCTGTTATACCCCAGCCTCAACCTAAGATCCCTTGCGTCCAGATTTCCGTAGATACGGACGTCTCTGACGCGATGAAGGACATCCAACTAGATGAAAGGATGTCGGAGGTGTCTGAGGACACCGAGAAAGACCTTCTAGCGGAACGTCTAGAAGAGGAGTCTACCCTTGCTCCCAAGACTGAAGAGGATGACGTCGAATCGGAGTCCGTTTCGTCGGTTCTGGCCCCAGAACCAGTACCCTCCACGTCTTCTGCTCCTCCATCGGATGACATGGGTATAGCTTGGCTAGTCTCATGGCTATGATGAAGAGTCTTCATAAGCAGAACAAAGAAAGGGACGCAGAATTGAGGAGAAGGATGGACCATCTCGCTGCGTCCTGTGGGTCTCAGAAGAGACTCAACATGAAAGATCTTCCTCCTTGCTCTGACGTGAACCCTTGGAGGCATGCAGAATACATGCTGATTACCAATGGAAAGATTTTCATTTCAGAAAAGCTGGGGGCTGTCCTCATAGAGGATGCCAACTTGTGGCCCAGCTTTAAGTCTTACCAAGACTGCTTCGTCCGCTTGAAGGCGGAACCTGTGTCCAAGGAGGAGACAGAACAAAAAGAGGTCATAGTTCTTGGCCATGAAAAAGCTTAGGCTCTGTTGGCAAGTAGCCTGAAAGAAAAGGGCTTCACTAATTCAAAAGTGGCAGCCCTTGGCAAGAAACACCCTTCTTTTCTTGCTCCAACTAAACTAGCCTTTCCTTTACAGCAAAAGGGATGCAGGTAAACCTTGCCCTATACTCGAGGAGTGTAGGGCCTACGGACGAGAAGGACTGGAAGGAAATCCACCTTACCTTCCCAGTTGGGAAGTTGGAGGCGGATGAAAACCTCCCTAAGCTGTCTGACTTTTTCTTGCGTAGGGAGAAAGAGACAAAGGAGAGACTTGCCGCATCCCTGTCCCTCCAGATTTGCTTGGAGGCCATGGCAAGTGACAACAGATCCCCAGACATGAACATGGTTGTGGTCAAATCACATTTGGCTACACTGGTCAAAGACCTATATGGCTTCGTTAAGGCCAGACGCGCATGTAGGTAGTTCATGTTTGCTTCGGCTGCAGTGAAACATGAACTTAGGAAGCTAATAGCTTCCAATATCTGGGGAAAAGACCCCTTCCCGAGTGAAGTGGTCAAAGAAGTAGTGGACAAGGCCGCCACGGAGAATTGAAATCTTCTCCAGAAGTGGGGCATGTCGGCGAAGAGGAAGTCTTCCCCGGATGATGGTCCCCAACCAAAGAGGAAGACGAAAAGACCTAGGTTGCCCTCTCGACCTGTCAGACAACAGCAGCAACAGCAGCAACAACTTCCCGCAGTTCCCATGACTGTGGTGCCCCAGATGGTGCACAACCCCAGCTAACGTACCAGATAGGGCCTCAACACTCCACCCCCGTCCTGGAAGAATACACCCGAGAACTCTTGAGCAAACGGGTGGTAAGGAGGGCAAAGTCCATCAAATTCCAAGGAAGGCTGTTTTGTGTTCCCATGAAGGACTCAGACAAACTCAGAGTCATTCAGGACCTGTCACCACTCAACAAGTTCATGGAGAACAACAAGTTCAGGATGTGAACCCTTCAACACATAAAGACCCTACTGCCAAAAGGGGCATAAACAGTCTCGATAGACCTGGCAGATGCCTATTGGCATATTCCAATCAACCGCCCTCTCTCCTCCTACATTGGATTCAGGCTACAAAAGAAGAAATACGTCTTCAGAGCCATGCCCTTCGGACTAAATATAGCCCCAAGGATTTTTACAGAGCTTACAGATGCAGTCATTACACAACTACGCCTAGAAGGTGTCCAGGTGGTAGCCTACCTGGATGACTGGCTGGTGTGGGCAGCATCCGAGACGGAGTGCATGCAGGCATCCAAGAAAGTGATCCAACTCCTGGAACATCTGGGATTCAAGATCAACGTCAAGAAGTCTCAATTATCTCCAGCTCAAGAGTTTCAATAGCTAGGAATACATTGGAACTTAAAGTCACACCGTCTCTCCATTCCCCCAAGGAAGAGGGGAGAGATAGTGGGATCTGTCAAGAGACTACTGAAATCTGACAGGATATCAAAACGCCAACAGGAGAGAGTACTGGGTTCTCTTCAGTTTGCATCAGTGACAGACCCGGTGCTAAGAGCACAACTAAAAGATGCATCAGGAGTCTGGAGAAGATATGCATCAAACGCTCGAAGAGATCTAAGAAGACCGATACCGACTCGACTACGATCACTTCTCAAGCCATGGTCAAAGGCCAAAAACCTGAAGAAGTCCGTGCCCATGCAACCACCTCTACCTTCAGTCATCATCCATACGGACGCATCAAAGGAAGGATGGGGAGGTCACTCCCACCAACGGAAAGTCCAAGGGACTTGGTCTTCTCTATTAAAGACCTTCCACATCAACATTTTGGAAGCCATGGCAGTCTTTCTCACGTTGAAGAAACTGTCCCCTCACCATTCAGTCCACATAAGACTGATCCTGGACAGCGAGGTGATAGTGAGATGTTTAAATCGTCAAGATTTGAGATCACCCCAAATCAACCAAGTGATGTTGGCCATCTTCCGCCTAGCGGAAAAGAAGAGATAGCATTTATCAGCAGTTCACCTTCAAGGGTTCCGCAATGTGACGGCGGACGCTCTATCCAGGCTCACGATGATAGAGTCAGAATGGTTCCTAGACGCAGGATCATTCTCCTCCATCTTATGTCAAGTCCCTGAACTACAGATCGACCTCTTCGCGACGAGCGACAACAAGAACCTACCTCGTTATGTGGCCCCATACGAGGACCCTCTAGCGGAAGCGGTGGACGCCATGTCCCTCGACTGGAACAAATGGAATTGGATTTACCTGTTCCCTCCAACCAACCTCTTTGCTTTATCCCAGAAAACCCAAAACCTTCATCTCATGATTTTCTCTCCTTAGCGTAAAGAAAAGGTTTGGGATCTCGAGAGACAGTATAGACTTCTTAGAAGAATATAAGTCTAGGTCTACTAGAAGACAATGTGAGTCATCTTGGAAGAAGTGGGTTGCTTTCGTCAAGGCAAAAGCACCAAAAGAAATCTCAGCGGACTTCTGTTTATCCTTCTTTATCCACCTTCATAAACAAGATTTGGCAGCCAATATGATAACAACTTGTAAATCAGCTTTGACTAGACCTCTGCTAGACGTATTCCAAGTAGATTTGTCAAACAAAATCTTTAACAAGATCCCTAAGGCTTGCACTAAATTAGGCCTGCAGCCCCTCCTTGGATAAGGTTCTACACTTTGCTTCAACAGTGGACAATGAGGATTGCTCTCTGAAAAACTTAACCCAGAAGGTTATATTCTTGTTTGCTCTAGCCTCTGGGGCCAGAGTTAGTGAAATAGTGGCCCTATCCAGAGATGAGGGCCATATTCAGTTCACAGAAGTGGGAGAACTGAATCTCTTTCCTGACCCAACTTTTCTCGCCAAAAGCGAGCTACCTACCAAGAGGTGGGGTCCCTGGAGAATCTGCCCTCTGAAGAAAGTTGTCTCGCTGTGTCCAGTGGAGTGTCTAAAGGTCTATCTTCGTAGAACTTCAGACTTCAGGGGAGGACCACTCTTTAAAGGAGAAACCTCGGGGTCAAACCTATCCCTAAGAAAACTAAGGGCGAAGATCACCTATTTCATTCGCAGAGTGGATTCTGACAGTACACCCGCAGGTCGTGATCCGAGAAAAATTGCTTCGTCATTAAACTTCTTCCAATACATGGACTTTTAGCGTCTTCGCTCATACACTGGATGGAAGTCATCCAGAGTGTTCTTTAAACACTACGCGAAGCAAGTGCAAGAGTTGAAACGCTTTGTGGTGGCGGCAGGTAGTGTCCTAAAACCTGTCGTCTAGCTCTGCGAGGAACAGTGAATTGATTGGGACTGTCAAAGTATGGGTGAAGGTGTTGACACTTCACAGTGCAATACTTTAAGATAAGTGTCACCAAGGTGGCACTTTGGACTGCTCTAGTTATTAAGGTGGAGAAACATAGAGACAACACTTGTGCCGTGTGTTCTTACACTGTGAAGAGACAATCAATATCACAGAAATGTATATTAGAAAATTTAATAAATTTTCAGTTTTTTCCAGTCTTGATTGTAAAACATGTTTCTTATTACATTTATTAACATTATGTTAACATTATGTTATGTATGTTGATTTTGCTGGTTATATATTACAAATAAATACTTGATGTGTATTTGCGTCTTATTTCACCCAAAAAATTGATTTCAATAAAGATATGCTACAGTATTATTTTCCTTAAATAATTTGCATATGTACATATGAACAAGATATATAGTTAATACCTTTGTTCTTATAAGAGAACAAACTTAACCTGACTACGCATACAGC
>NC_090742.1:57338392-57340892 GCF_036898095.1 Palaemon carinicauda | reverse complement strand
CCGTGTGAACGGTGACTGACGGTGAAGGTGGTTGCAAAGGTACCTTGCTCTTTAGGTTCTTGGCCTCCGACCATGGCTTGAGTAGTGATCGCAGATGATTTGGTATCGGTCTTTGTAGATCTCTTCGAGCGTTTGATGGCTATTTTCTTCAAACTCCTGATGCATCTTTTAATTGTACTCTCAATACTGGATCTGTCGCTGAGGCAAACTGGAGGGACCCCCAAAACTCTCTCCTGTTGCCTTCTAGATATCCTGGCGGATTGAAGGATTCTTTTTGACAGATCCTGCTATCTCTTTCCTCTTCTTTGATGGAATGGAAAGGCAGTGTGACTGCAAGTCCCAGTGGATGCCCAGTCACTGGAACTTTTGAGCTGGAGATAATTGAAACTTTTTCAAGTTGATCTTGAATCCTAAGTGTTCCAGGAACTGGATCACTTCCTTGGAGGCTTGCATGCACTCTTCCACGGATGCAGCCCACATCAGCCAGTCGTCCAGGTAGGCTACCACCTGGATTCTCTTTAGGCGTAGTTGATGAATGACTGCATTCGCAAGCTTAGTGAATACCCTTGGAGCTATGTTCAGACCGAAGGGCATGGCTCTGAAAACGTACTTTCTTTTTTGTAGTTTAAATCCTAGGTAGGGGGAAACTTGACGGTTGATTGGAACGTGCCAGTACGCATCCGTCATGTCTATGGAGACTGTGTATGCCCGTTTGGGCAAAAAGGTCCTTATGTGTTGAAGCATCAGCATTTTGAACTTATAGTTCACTATGAACTTGTTTAGTGGTGATAAGGCCAGAATGACTCTGAGCTTTTTCCGAGTCCTTCTTCGGAACACAAAATATCCTTCCTTGGAATCTGATGGCCTTCGTCTTCCTTATAACTCTTTTGTTCAGGAGTTCCTGAACATATTCTTCCAGTATGGGGGTTGAGTGTTGGAAGAATTGAGGGAAGTTTGGTGGAGTTGAGCTCCAACTCCACCCTAGTCCGTTCTTGATTAGGCTGTGGGCCCAGGGATCGAAGGTCCAACGATCCCGGAAGAGGAGAAGTCTCCTTCTACCAGTAGCCTCTTACTTTGAGTGCTGGTTGGAGGATTTACCTCCTTGGCCACGTGCACCTTTGTTGCCCCTACCTCCTAAGGGGCGTCTAGAGGATCCTCGAAAGGAACCTCGAGACTTCGGCCTAAAGGTTGTTGACTGCCTTTCGAAGACTGGGGTGAACACAGGCGATTGGGTCGCCAGCGTTTGGGGCACCAGTTGGAAGGTGGTGGTTGGTTGTGCCACCATCTGGGGCACCGTGGCCATGGGAAGCTGTTGCTGTTGTTTTGGCCGAGAGTGCACTCTTGGTCATTTCGATTTATTTTTCGGCTGGGGACCCTCATCAGCTGAAGATTTTCTTTTAGAGGATAAGCCCCACTTGGAGAGGAGATTTCTGTTCTCCGTTGCGGCTTTGTCCACGACCTCTTTGACCACTTCGCTTGGGAAAAAGGTCTTTTCCCCAGATGTTGGAGTCTACCAGCTTCCTTGGTTCGTGCCTCACCGCAGCCGAGGCGAACACGAACTCTCTACAAGCCCTTCGGGCTTTAATAAAATTGTACAGGTCCTTGGTGACTGTCGCCAAATGAGATTTGGCGAAGACCATGTACATGTCTGGGGTGTCCGGGATGCTTGCCATAGTCTCTAGGCCAGTCTGCAGAGACATGAAAGCAGCAAGACGTTCTTTTGTCTCCTGTTCCCTGCGCAGGAGAAAGTCTGACAACTTCGTGAGGTCTTCGCCGAACTGTCGTCCAGTAATAACTGCCTCCAGCTTCCCGACTGTGAAGGTGTTGTGGACATCCTTCCAGTCTGCATCGTCTGATGGAAAGGCGAGGGAAAAGGCTCTACACTCTTCCAGTGTAGGGCAAGGTTTCCCTGCCTCGACTGCCTTTAAGGCTGCCTTAAACCCTTTGTCCTTAAAGGGGAAGGCATGTTTGGTGTCAGCAATGAAGGACAGGTGCTTCTTGCTGAGCCAGCACTTTGAGCTAGTAAAGGCCCTCTCCTTCAAGGTGGTTGTATATAAGGCCTGGGCCTTAGAGAGTTCGAGGACAATGGTCTCCTTCGGCTCTGTCTCCTCTTTGGATGCAGGTTCCGTCCTCAGACGGGACATAGCAATCTGGATAGGCCCCTTTGCTGGGCCAAAACTCAATTTCCTCTACTGGGACAGTGCCCAGTTTCTCCGAGAGGAAGATCTTCCCCCCCGACATTGCATATGCTCTCTGTACCTCCAGGGGTTGACGTCAGAGAAGGCGGGGAGATCCTTGACGTTTAGCTTCTTCGGGGCTAAACGTGTTGCAACCAGCTGATGCATTTCCGTCCGAAGAGAAGCTTCTTTCTCGGACGATTTCTCCTGAATGTCCTGCACCATAGACAGCAGCGAGTGCAACGTACTCGTGATGGAATCTAACTGGGGTGCAGTGGAAGAAGTCGAAGGCACCGGCTCAGTCACCGTGGCTGATGATACCG
>NC_090742.1:57303392-57330892 GCF_036898095.1 Palaemon carinicauda | reverse complement strand
AATTGGTCTGGTCAAGGCCGATTTGCAGGTTGAAATCGTATTGGCTGCTAATCCTTGTCCATGAAGGTGAATGAAGAAGGACATGCAAAAATCAATTGTGATTTCTTTAGGATTTTTTGTCTTGACGAAAGAGACCCATTTTCTCCAGGATGATCCGTATTGCCGTCTTGTGGATTCGGTCTTGTATTCCTCGAGGAAGTCTAGACTTTTCTTCGAGATCCCAAACCTCTTCTTTGCGGCTAGGGAGAGAAAATCATGAGATGAAGGTCCTTGATTTTCGATGATGAAGCGAAGACAGTCGACTTCTGTACTTGTTGGGAGAGAACTGGGCCCGGGAGAGGGATCAGCTTGGGCTGCAGCTCCAGGACCAGGGGGTACCAGTTGCTCCGGGGCCACTTGGGAGCCACTAGGGCCGCTGTCCCTTTGAAGGTTCTCAGTTTGGAGAGGACTTTCAGCAGAAGGTTGGTGGGAGGGAACAGGTAGATCTTGGACCATCTGTTCCAGTCCAGTGACATGGCATCCACTGCTTCTGCCTTGGGGTCCTCGTACGGGGCCACATACCGAGGAAGTTGATTGTTGTCGCTCGTTGCGAAGAGATCGATCTGAAGTTCTGGGACTTGGTGAGAGATGAAGGAGAATGATCTTGCGTCTAGAGACCATTCCGACTCTATCGGGATTGTTCGAGATAGAGCATCCGCTGTCACGTTGTGGAATCCTTGTAGGTGAACTGCAGACAGGTGCCACTTCTTCTTCTCTGCCAGACGGAAGATTGGGAGAAGCACCTGATTTATCTGGGGCGATCTTGAGCCTTGGCGATTGAGACATCGGACTACCACCGAGTTGTCTAGGGTTAGACGAATGTGGATCGAGGGAGGCGGGGATAGTTTCTTCAGAGTTAGAAGGACCGCCATGGCCTCCAAGATGTTGATGTGGAACGTCTTGAACAGGGGAGACCAGGTGCTTTGAGCCTGTTTTTGGTGGGAGTGACCTCCCCAACCCTCCAGCGAAGCGTCCGTGTGGATGTTGAGTGATGGAGGTGGGTGTTGAAGAGGAATGGACCTTTTCAGGGCCTTTGCTTCCGACCACGGCTTGAGGAGAAGTCGAAGTCTGTTTGGGAGCCGTCTCTTGAGGTCTCTTCGAGCGATGGATGCAGAACGTCTCCAGACTCCCGCGGCATCCTTTAGCTGTGCACGAAGCACTGGGTTTGTTACTGAGGCGAACTGTAGAGAGCCTAGAACTCGTTCCTGCTGGCGTCTTGAAATCCGTTTGGATTTTAGTAGTCGCTTGACAGACCCTGCTATTTCCTTCCTTTTCTTCTGGGGGATGGAAAGGCGGTGTGACTGAAGGTTCCATTGGATTCCTAACCACTGGAACTTCTGAGCTGGAGAGAGGCGAGATTTCTTCTCGTTTATCTTGAATCCCAGGTGTTCTAGGTACTGGGTGACTTTGTTGCAGGATTTTACACAATCCTCGGGCGATGGAGCCCAAACTAGCCAGTCGTCGAGGTAGGCCATCACCTGGACGTTTCGGAGGCGGAGCTGTTGTACTATGGCGTCCGCCAGCTTTGTGAAGATCCGAGGGGCCACATTGAGGCCGAAGGGCATGGCCCTGAAGGCGTAGCTTTTCCTTTGGAGTCGAAATCCTAGGTAGGAGGAAGCGTGATGGTTCATTGGAACGTGCCAGTAGGCATCCGCCAGGTCTATGGAGACCGTGTAGGAAACTCGAGGCAGAAGGGTCCTTATTTGTTGAAGAGTCAGCATCTTGAACTTGTCGTTCGCTATGAACTTGTTGAGGGGGGATAAGTCCAGAATAACTCTGAGTTTGTCGGAGTCTTTCTTGGGGACACAAAACAGTCTTCCTTGGAACCTGGTGGACTTTACCTTCCTTATCACCTTCTTGTTCAAGAGATCTAGGACATATTCTTCCAGAAGGGGGGTTGATTGTTGGAAGAACTGCTGGAATGTTGGGGGTGGTTGAGTCCAACTCCAGCCTAGACCCTTCTTGACGATGCTGTGTGCCCAGGGATCGAAGGTCCAACGATCCTGGAATTGGCGGAGTCTTCCTCCCACCGGAAGCACTTCATTGCTTCTGGTGTCCCGAGGGCTTGCTGCCTCGGCCGCTAGCTCCCTTTCCTCCTCTGCCTCTGGAGGGACGGCGAGACGCGTTTCTGCCTGCACCTCTGTTTGAGCCTCTACCTTTGGGACGAAAGGTAGTCGTCTGTTGCTCGAAAGCAGGGGTGAAGACCGGTGACTGTGACAACACCGGTTGGGTGACCAGTTGAAAGGTCTGTTGTGGCTGAGCTGCCACTTGGGAGGTAGCGGGTCCCGGAAACTGACGTCTTGGTTGACGTTGCTGGGGTTTCTGTTTCGAAGATTTCCTCTTAGGTTGAGGTCCGTCGTCCTGAGAGGATTTCCTCTTCTTTGACATGCCCCACTTGTGGAGAAGGTTCCTATTCTCCGTGGCGGCTTTGTCGGTGATCTCCTTCACAAGGTCAGAAGGAAAGAGGTGTTTGCCCCAGATGTTGGAGGAAATCAGCCTCCGGGGTTCGTGTTTCACAGTGGCACCTGGGAACACGAATTCACGACAGGCTCTCCGAGCCTTCATGAAGTGGTACATGTCCTTCACCAGGGTTGCCATGTGGGATTTGGCAAGTACCATGTAGTGGTCTGGTACTCTGGTGTCACAGGCCATAATGTCAAGTTGGACCTGGTGGGACATAGATGCTGCGAGCCTCTCCTTCGTATCTTGTTCCCGACGAAGGAGGTGATCGTTAAGTTTCGGGAGGTCTTCATTAAACTGACGTCCGGCGAAGTCAGGATCTAGCTTTCCCACGACGAAAGTATGCTGGATGTCCTTCCAGTGTCGAGCGTCAGGGGGAGTAACTATGGAGAAGGGTCTGCACTCCTCCAGTGCAGGGCAGGCTTTCCCCTCTTCCACAGCTTTAAGGCACGCAGCGAAGGCCTTTTCCATGAATGGAAGTACCGCATTTTCAGGTGCGACGTAGGTAGGGTGCTTCTTGCTCAGGGCCGGAAGCTTAGAGCAGGTAAAACCCCTACTCTTGAACGTGTTGGCTAGCATAGCCTGGGCCTTCGCGAGATCGAACACTATCTCTTCTTTCGGTTCGGTCTCTTCTTTAGAGGCAGGTTCAGAGCGAAGTCGGACGTAACAGTCCGGGTAGGCCTCAAAATTTGGGAAGAATTCCACATCTTCCAGGGGGACCGAGCCGATCTTGTCGCTGACAAAGATTCTGCCGGTCGCTATCACCATATGCTCAGCATACCTCCATGGGTTGGCATGAGAGCAAGCGGGGAGATCCTTAACCGAGATCTTCTTCGGTTCTTTGGGTCCCATCATGGACCTGATGAACTCCTGATTCTCCTTTAACTTGTCGTCCATGACGGCTCTAATCAACCGGATCATTTCCTGAGTGGATGATGAGGGTTCCGGGGTCGTGGAGGTAGACGGGAGAGACACTTCCGTCGGTGTAGGAGTAGGGGCGGAGATGGAAGGAGGAGCGACCTCTTGCTCCGACTCGGCGTATTCCACCTGGTCTTCGTCATCTTCAGCTCCTTGAGCCATGAGGGTCTTCTCCGTACCCTCCGAGACATCCGACATGTGTTCGTCATCATCGGAATCTAGGCGGCAATCGTGCATGGACTGGGCCATGACTACATCAGGTTCCACCGTAATTTGGACAGTGGGGATCAAATCCTTGGGCACCACAGAATCAGGGGAGGCCTTTGGGAACAGAAGTGAGCTCAATTCTTCAGTGGCCAGGTACGGTCCGGTGGCATTCTTCTGGAAGCCACGCACCCATTTGCGTAGCTTCTCTCGAGCAATGTCCCTGATCTCCGCTGAGGGAGAGTTATGGAAGCCATCAGCTATGTGAGCCTGGCAGACCGTACAGTTCAGCGGGTCCCAGAATTTCAAATCCCCTTTCTTGTTAGCACAAGGGGCGTGAGTCCTGCAAGCCGTATGCCCGTAGAAGTGCGGGCGTTTCACAGCGCAGAAGTCGAAGTCACACTTCATCTGCTCCTCCTGTGGAAGAAAGAGAAAATGAGTATGGGGGGAGTCATAAGAATGGCTCTTAATCTAAGTTAATATTAATCAATAATTTTAACTTAATGAAGGGTGTGATGCATAGAGATTGAAGTAGTAAAGAAAACATACTCCATGCATCCCGCCCGGCTGGCTACCGCAAGCTTTATCCTTGGATAATCCGAGATGGCCGAAGGCACAGAATAGTATTTCTTAGAAGTCCATAGGGCAATGGAATTCCATGGAAAATGCCAAGGATAAGTTTGGGACCTAGGCCACTCAGTCCCAAATTAGGGGGCTAACAGGTCCCTTAGGGTAACTGCTTCCGGCAACCAGCCGCGCTAAGATACACGCAGCATGCTGGAATTTTGAAGAATGCAAAGAGACAGCATGATTACTAATAGAACAGTACTAAGGCACTGATCTAATAGCGTAAACAGGCCATCTGTTTGCAGTGTAGGGCTATCAGTATTCATATGATAGCTAGTAGAAGGGGGTGCAAGTAGTCTTGACGCCTCCGGGGGGTTCCGGCAGACCTCCGGCACGCCGGAGGCCGCTCCAGCAGAGTTTCTGGCATTAGAACAGACAATATATAAGTCAAGAGTAATACCAGGGTGGCGGCCGCCGGCACAACGGCGGCACGCCGGCAGAGGAGCGGCGGCTCCGGCAGTCGGAGGATGCCGGATTGGTGACTGGGACAAGGATGATTATAGCGGAACCAGGTTGCCGGCAATGGATGCCGGCACTCCGGTGGCCGACCGGCAGGCGGACGGCGAAGCTAGGAGGAAGGAGGAGAGCCATCGGCAGGAAGCCGGCGGCGGTCGGCAGTCCCCCGGCACGCGGGGGGCTGTCGGCATGAGGGTAAGGGGAGAGTCACCAAGGTAGGAGGCGGGTATCGCCGACAGTGGAGGCGGCAAGGGACCGGCACCCGGATAGTGAGAGAGACAGGGGGAGGGATGTAAGAAGTCCAGTCATGGACTCCCAGACATCCCCCCCTGAGAGGGTGTACCCATGATAGAGGCTGGCTCTATCCCCCAGAAGCAGGGGTCTCAGAGGACCGGGAGCTAGGGTAGCCCAAGGGAGGGCTAGGGGACACCCAAAGAGGGGGAGACCTCTACATACAGAACACATCCAGTGGCTAACCCCATAGGACACTATGAAGGGTATATGTACCAGAGCGGACTGCACATAGAAGCTCAAGGTAGCCCTATCACTCCACCCTAAGGAGGAGTTGTAGGACAGGGGACAGATGGGTATAGACTAACCTAAGTGTAGGCTAGGCTATACAAGAGATAGGTGGGGAGGGGAGAAGAGAAGAGTCTTCCATGGAAGGGGTTCTGTACCAGAGCGGCCACTAGGGAAAGGGAGGACACTCCCTAACCTGAGATAAGGCAGCCTGGCTGAAACGGTGCATGGGTACAGTTTCAGCAGGGGACAGAATAACCTTTCCAAAACCTAACCTAGAGCAGGGCTAAAAGCCCTGAACTAGGAAAGATAGAAGACATATCGCTATCGCAGGACAGTCATAGACTAGTCCTAGCCATAGAGGAAGGGCTAGCCGTTCCTCACTCTCGGACGCTACCCTAAGGGGGGTTCATTCCCTTAGGGAGGACTGAGAGGCGATAATATACTCCGTTAGGCGCTTGATCCCTTTACTTAGTAAGGGAATCAAGGCTAAACAGAGGGAATGCCAAGGGCAGGGGGATGAAGGAAGCATATAGGGGTCCTACAAGTAGGTTAGGTTAGGAAGGGACACTAACTAACCTATCCCCTATATGGTCCCTGAAGGCGAAAAACACTTGCATCACAGTCGAAAGTATTGTAAAATAATGCCACTATCTTCATAACTTAGCCTAGGATCACTAATAAAATCATGCATGAACACTGATGTATAGGCGCTCTGGCCTGGGGGCTATAGTAGCCTACTGGTATGAGGTCAATCGATGACCGATAAAAAGCGTCAAAACACGATATAAAAGTTCCTAGCTATGAAGACTAAATAAACTAATGTTATCGATTAGTAAATAAGGCCGGAAGCGTTGTTGTGGCTAACTAAATAAAGCATGCATAACAACAACGACGCCATAAAATGGCGGGTCCGGTAGAGGCACAGCTCTGCCACAAAACACCAAATATCTCGGAAAGTAATATTTACTTTACGGTCAGAGCTTAACTAAACAATACTGGAACCTTGTACTCAACTTTCCAGAAGAAGGCGAGGCCGAAGGTAGCGACATAACGTAGATGCAAAGCGATAAGTAAGGCACAGGGAAAATCCGTCTAAGTAGGGCGAGCTACTGAACAAAGGATGAAGACGGTCGTGACATCATTTAAGCAATGGCGCCCGTTTGTTTACGTCTCGAGTACCAAAAGTAGCCACGGATGAGATTAGCTATGGAACGGCTCCCAGCTATTCTCAGCCCTTACACACCGAAGCATTAACTCTGTTCGGGGTGTAGATAGCTATGTGGCGCGTTAATACATGCGTCCCCTGTTGATATACGATGTCTTAAAAGGGAAACCTTTAGGATACTCGCTCCAGAAGTTAGAATTCTGTGATAACCTGTGGTTAAATTCTCTGGGAATATCTTAGTAGTTATTTACCCAAGGAAGCTACCAAAAAGGAACCTTCCATCAGGACGCCATGGCTTGAGCCCAAAAATACCTATGTATGAATACCAGGCAAGCTAATATAGTGGTCTCACCCTATATTAAGTAAAGCATAGTTTGTAAAGAACCACTGTGTCAATATGAAATATCGACCAGTTCTCCGCACAATACTTGTATTGGACAAAGGGTTATATCCGCATAGGAGGAAAACCAATGCAACATAGCTTGCATAAAGGAACAATTCTATTAGAATTATCCCAGATAAGGTACATAGAATGAATTCTCAATTATACCAATAAATTAATACAGGTGAAGGAGACGCAAGGTTCTCAAGAACAAATTTATTGACAGACAATAAATAGACAGGTTAACAACAATTATATATATATATATATATATATATATATATATATATATATATATATATATATATATATATATATATATATATATATATATATATATATATATAAGAAGAGGATAACCCAAAACTTTAAGCATAAGTATGATAGTAAACAGAACTTGTTTATCTGAAAGAAAAAACATTAAATGCCACTTTTAAGATACCGAGGTATCAAAGTCATAAAAGTCTGTATTACAAATCAAACACATTAGCGTTAGAAACGCTCGGCATACATGTCTGCGCTTATGCAAGGTTCACCTTTGGAAATGGAACAGTCTACGTGGGCAACTCAGTGCCCTCACTTAGTTTGTAGTACAGTATGTAACTACACACTCACCCTGGAATTAATCGTCCCAATTAAAACCACTGTTCCTCGCAGAGTTAAACAGTAGGGTTAACGACGCGACCCACTGCTACCACATATCTCTTTAGTTCCTCTACTTGCTTCGCATAGTGGCGAAAGAACACTCGGGAAGACTTCCAGCCAGTGTATGAACGGAGATGCTCAAAATCCATACAATTAAAGAAATTTAGGGATGAGGCAACTTTCCTCGGATCGTGACCTGCGGGTGTACTGTCAGGATCCACTCTGCGAATAAAATATGTGATTTTCGCTCTGAGCTGATTCAGAGATAAATTTGAGCCTGATGTTTCTCCCCTGAATAGTTGACCTCCCATGAAGTCTGAAGTTCTATGAAGATAGACCTTTAGGCATTCTACTGGACATAGAGATGCATCTTCTTTCAGAGGGCAGATTCTCTAGGGACCCCACCTGTTGGTGGGTAACTCATTCTTGGCGAGAAACGTAGGATCCGGAAACAGGTTCAGTTCTCCCCCATCCAGGAACTGAACACGACCTGCCTCTCTCGAGAGGGCTACAATCTCACTAACCCTGGCCCCGGACGCGAGTGCAAATAGGAAAATAACTTTTTGTGTCAAATCCTTTAACACACACTCCTCATTGCTCAACAGAGAAGCAAAATGAAGAACTTTGTCTAAAGACCATGAAATGGGCTTTGGAGGTGCTGAAGGTCTGAGCCTAGCGCAGGCTTTCGGAACTTTATTAAAGATCTCGTTACCTAGGTCGACCTGGAAGGCATATAGAATGGGTCTTGTCAAAGCAGACTTACACGCTGAAACCGTGTTAGCTGCCAACCCTTGACCATGGAGGTGGATGAAGAAAGATAAGCAGAAGTCTGTCGAGATCTCCTGCGGATTCTTCTCCTTGACAAAGGCCACCCATTTTCTCCAAGATGACTCATATTGCCTTCTAGTAGATTTGCACTTATATTCCTCTAGGAAGTCTATGCTGGCTTTCGAAATCCCGAAACGCTTTCTCACCGCTAGGGAGAGAAAATCATGAGCTGCAGGGTCCGGGTTTTCTGTAATGAAGCGCAGACAGTCGACTTCTCGACTCGCTGGGTCAGAACTGGATCTGGTAGCGGTACAAACTTCAGCCGTAGTTCCAATGCTAGGGGGAACCACACGCTGTTCGGCCACTTGTGGGCCACTATTGCCACTATCCCCTCGAAGGATCTCAGTTTGTTGAGGACCCTCAACAGAAGGTTGTGAGGAGGGAACAGATAAATCCTGGACCATCTGTTCCAGTCGAGGGACATCGCGTCCACTGCTTCCGCTAAGGGGTCCTCGTACGGGGACACGTACAGGGGCAACATCTTGTTGTCTTTCGTTGCAAAGTGGTCTATCTGCAGTTCTGGGACTTGATTCAGAATGAAGGAGAATGATCCTGCGTCTAAGGACCATTCCGACTCTATCGGTGTGAACCTGGATAGAGCGTCCGCTGTCACATTGCGGACTCCTTGAAGGTGAACTGCCGACAGGTACCATTTCTTCTTTTCCGCCAATCGGAAGATGGCCAACATCACCTGGTTGAGAGGTGGTGACCTCGATCCTTGTCGATTCAAGCATCTCACAACTACCTCGCTGTCCATCACCAACCTTATGTGGATCGAGTGATGCGGGGAGACTTTCTTTAAGGTAAGGAGCACTGCCATAGCTTCTAGAAAGTTTATGTGAAAGGTCTTGAATAGCTTGGACCAAGTCCCCTGGACTTTTTTCCGATGAGAGTGACCTCCCCATCCCTCCTTCGAGGCGTCTGAGTGAATCGTCACCGACGGGGGAGGTGGCTGAAGAAGAACCGACTTCTTTAGATGTCTGGCTTGGGACCAAGGCCTAAGAAGAGTACGTAGCCGAAGCGGAACTGGTCTTCTCAGATCTCTTCGCGCGTTTGATGCATAACTTCTCCAAACTCCGGTTGCATCCTTTAGCTGTGCTCTTAGCACTGGGTCTGTCACCTAAGCAAACTGGAGAGAGCCCAGTACCCTCTCCTGTTCGCGTCTTGATATCCTTTCGGAATCTAGAAGTCTCTTGACAGAACCCGCTATCTCCTTCCTTTTCTTCGACGGGATGGAGAAACGGTGTGACATTAGGTCCCAGTGGATTCCCAGCCACTGGAACTTTTGAGATGGAGAAAGTTGAGACTTTTTTCTGTTGATCTTGAAGCCTAGGTACTCTAGGAGCTGGATCACTTGACTGGAAGCTTGCAAGCATTCTGTCTCGGATGCTGCCCACACCAGCCAGTCGTCCAGGTAGGCTACTACCTGAATTCCCTTTAGGCGTAATTGTTTGAGAGCTACGCTCGCAAGCTTTGTGAAAATCCTTGGGGCTATATTTAGCCCGAATGGCATGGCTCTGAAGGCGTATAGCCTTTGTTGTAGCCTGAACCCTAGGTAGGGGGAGAGTCGACGGTTGATTGGAACGTGCCAATAGGCGTCTGACAAGTCTATAGAGACGAATTATGCCCTCTTGGGCAGTAAGGTCCTTATGTGTTGCAGTGTTAGCATCTTGAATTTGCAATTCACTATGAACTTGTTGAGTGGCGACAAGTCCAGAATGACTCTGAGCTTTTCCGAGTCTTTCTTGGGAACACAAAACAGCCTCCCTTGGAATTTGATGGACTTCACCCTTCGGATCACTTTTTTCTCCAACAATTCTTGAACGTACTCTTCCAGAACGGGGGTGGAGTGTTGGAAAAACCGAGGGCACGGGGGTGGAGTGCTGTACCAGCTCCAGCCCAGTCCATTCTTGAGTAGGCTGTGGGCCCAGGGATCGAAGGTCCACCGATCCCGAAAATTCTGAAGTCTCCCTCCTACCGGCATCATCTCACTTGGACTGCCGTCCTGAGGTCTTGCCTCCCTGACCGCGACCACCCCTGAATCCCCTTCCCCTTGAGGGGCGCCTAGACGAGCCTCTGGGTGCTCCTCTAAGCTTTGCTCGAAAGGAAGTAGACTGCCCTTCGAACGTTGGGGTGAATGCTGTGGACTGTGTTGACACAGCCTGGGGTACCCACTGAAATGTGGTCGGGGTTTGTGCCACCATCTGGGGCACTGAAGGCAATGGAAAATGCAGTTGCTGTTGCTGTCTAAGAGGCTTGGCTAGCCGAGACGGTAGCCTAGTCCTCATAGTCTTCCTCTTTGGTTGAGGACCCTCATCCGGGGAAGACTTTCTTTTGATAGCCAGGCCCCACTTCTGGAGAAGGTTTCTATTCTCCACGGAGGCCTTATCAACAACTTCTTTGACCAATTCGGTAGGGAAAAGGTCTTTGCCCCAAATGTTGGAGGAGATTAGTTTCCTTGGCTCGTGCCTCACCGACGCCGAGGTGAACACGAACTCCCTACAAGCTCTCCTCGCCTTGACGAAGCTATAAAGATCCTTCGTCACTGTGGCCAGATGAGTCTTGGCCACTACCATGAACATTTCATGGACCTTGGGGTCACTTGCCATCGTCTCAAGAGTAGTCTGAAGAGACATTGAGGCAGCCAGTCTTTCTTTTGTCTCGAACTCTCTCCGCAAAAGAGAGTCAGACAGCTTAGGGAGGTCCTCGCCAAACTGACGTCCGGCAATATCAGCCTCCAACTTCCCAACTGAGAACGTAAGATGGACGTCCTTCCAGTCTTTGTTGTCCATAGGCAGGGCCAGCGACAAGGGTTTACACTCCTCCAGGGAGGGGCAAGGCTTGCCGGCCTCGACTGCTTTTAGTACAGCCGCAAACCCTTTCTGTAAAAAGGGGAAGGCTCTAGCAGGAGAGGACACAATGGAAGGGAGCTTCTTACTCAATGCAGCTACCTTTGAGTTAGAGAAGCCCTTCTCTTTCATCGAGGATGAAAGCAAAGCTTGAGCCTTAGCATGGTCCATCACTATGACCTCCTTCGGCTCTGTCTCCTCCTTTGAAGCTGGTTCCTTCCTCAGCCGGACATAACAGTCCGGATATGACGCCTTGTTGGGCTAGAATTCCACCTCCTCTAGGGGAACTGAACCCAACTTATCCGAGATGACGATCTTTCCAGTCGTCATCGGCATGTGCTCAGCATACCTCCATGGGTTAGCATCTGAGCACAAGGGAAGGTCTTTCACATTGAGCCTTTTCTGGGGCCCATGTGATGCTGCAAGGTTCTGCATCCGCAGTTCCATTGCAGCCGCCTTCTCCTGATTCTCCTTCTGCATTTGTTGGATCATTCCAACAATGGAGGAGAGGGCCTGTCCCAGCTCTACTGGGAGAGCGGCCGATGTTGAGGGAATAGGCTCCGGGATCTAAACCGGAGTAGCCGACACCTCGTCGACCTCTTCCTCTACAACGTCTGGGGCTTGAACTTCATCCTGGGCTTCTGCCAGGAGGTCTTCCTCCAGACGCTCATCCACGTCAGACATCCTGTCATCCAACTGGATTTCTTGCATAGCGACCGCGACTTCAGCATCCACCTGGATCTGAACTTGGGGGATCTCCTCTTGAGGCTGGGGAATCACTGCATCAGCTGATGCCCTAGGGAAAAGATACGCCCTCATCTTCTCACTTGGATGATAAGGTCCAGAGGTATTCTTCTGGAAGCCCCTTACCCAAGTACGAAGCTTCTCCCTTGCTATATCCCTTGATTCCGCTGTCCTAGGGGAATCAGAGGCCTCAGTAATCAGGTTAGCGCACACGGTACATACCTGAGGGTCCCAATACTGGAGATCACCCTTGGAGACAGCGCATGCTGCATGCCTCCTACAAAACTCATGTCCGCAGAGGTTCTTGCTGCGGACGTTGCAGAAAACACTTCCGCACTTCGGAGGGTCCTCCTGTAAAGAGAAGAAATTTCCATGAGTATCAAGTGAACTATGTATCACTGGATATGCATAGTATAGCATAACAATTCAGAAAGGAAAGACACAAACTTGTGTTTCCTTCACAACCAATTGTTGCAGCCTTCCAGATAATAAAATCGAATGGTTAATCTCTTCTAGAGAAACCAATGCAAAGTTTCCAGAGGAAACAGGTGGAGCTCACACCTAAGCAATGATTTTAAAATCCTGGATAATAGACAAGAAAGAACTCACTTTCTTATCTGTAAGGCAACAGCAAAGGGCTGTGCAAGAAAACACAAAAGTGTTAGAACACACAGTGCTGTACCAAAACTTATACTAGTTTTTTTCTTACAGTATATGTTATACTGAAGAATACTGGTAGGCTACAGTATAGAAGGTTATGTTATGGTGTGTGCCGGCCGGCATAGGCCGGCCGGCACACACCATAACTAGCTTTAAAGTATACTACTTAACAGCTATAAGGCGGCAGAACGCTGGTTCAAATGCATGTGCCGGCCGGCCGGCAACTACACAAGGTAGTACCCGGCTGCCGGCCACACTCTGGGCGACCGGCAGACAAGGGCTGACATAAGCCGGCCGGCAAAGGTACACAACCGATGCCAGCCAGCAGCAAAAGAACCAGAGGACTACGACTGCCCGGCTGCCGGCCTATGAGGCCGGCAGCCGGGTCGGGTACAGCACTAGAAGAAAACAGAATGGATGCCGGGATAAGAGCGTACATTACCTCCAAGCCCGGCAATCCGAAAGAGTGCATATAAGGAGGGGGAGAATCTAATTCAGGCTTCCTAACCAATGCCGTCTGGTACTACAGGCAGGCATGGATGAGGGACCAAGGGAGGTCCAGGCAGCACTCAAAGCAGAAGATCCTTGCCGGCCGGCAGCTCTGCCGGCCGGCAAGGGACTGAGTCAATTCCACATCCTAACCTATCCTAGGTCCAGATGTAGAATGACGTACACTACTGTAATGGCTCGGCCATTATGGAGATAGAGGGGGAAGGGACAAAAGAGGGTCCTACCAACCTTGCTTTAGTGAAGGATCACCCGCAGCCAAGAAAACTCATCTTAGCCTAAGGGAGATCCAAGGAGGGATTTAAGATACCGAGGTATCAGGCCAGCAATACTTGCCAGCTCCCAGCGAACCAAAGCAAGGAAGGTGTTGCTGCTCCCAGGGAAAGAAACTTATCCTCCCACCGAGAACAGCAACAAGGACTAGTCTGGTAGATCACAAAAGAAGGAATCATCTCGTACAGAAACCTTCGGTAGTGACCTAAGGAGGCTAAGCCTCCTATGTCTGTGTCAGGCTAGCGAGGGAGACTCTACCCCAAGCCAGACGAACACAGACTCAGACTAAAAACTCTGTTGTTCTGTCCCACTCTGAAACCAGACTTACTGGAACAGGAAGGTACAGTAACACCCCAGTATAGTTTTATCGAAAGTTAATTCAGATAAACCACTTAGGGATAAGCCCAAGGCTTAAACAGAGGGAAAGGGATTGCATAACTTTTCCAAAGAAAGGAAAGCAACCGGGGAGTATGAGAAAGTATACTAAGGCACCATAAGCAACTTAGCCTAGGCACCAAGAGAATCGATTACCTAAATCACCGAAACCCACTCGTATACTATCTTGGAAATATTCAACATAATCTTAAATGTATAAAAAACAGCCTAAAGCTTCAATAAAATTTTAATACACTCGGAAAACCAAAATCATGCAGAAAGTACTAGGACCAAACGACTAGGCTACATGGCCTAGCGTAGGCCAGAGTTGGCGAATACTTCGCCAAAATGATACTAAAGCACGAAAGGAAATCCTATGTAACGCTAAATAGCTAAACTTTATTAAAGCAAAACAACCGGGAATGTCGCTCTGGCTAACTAAACTTATACCTAGCGAGCGACAGCGTCCATGACGCCTCCTGTAGGCTACGGCTCTTGTAACAAAGATTAATCCTATTAATCACTCAAAAATTTACCAAGAGCCTACATTTATACATAAAAGAAATGGTACTCAACTTATCAGAGGCCGACGAAGTTGGAGAAGCCATAAAAAGCTGAATAAATCCAAGATTTGCGAGAAACACAGGAAAAAACACCGAGTTGTTAAGCTACGCAAAAAGGAATACAGATGGCGCCAGGATTGGCGCCAGGCACACTTACGAAACGGGAGATAGGGAGCCTTGGGAGCGGCTCCCCCTTTTTCTTTCCCGATTTCGTTTCTTGCCAATTGCCCCCTGCGATACGAAATCTCTGTTCGGGGTGCAGATTGCCATGTGGGGTGTCAAGAATACGTCCTCTGATATGTCGCGATAACCCTTTCACGAGGGATATTCGCTCCAGGAGTTAGAATTCTGGTACCTTAAGGTAAATTCTCTGGGAATGTCGCCGTAGTTGTAATATACCCTAGGAAGCTACCCAATAGGAACTTCCATCAGGACGACATGGCTTGAGCCCAAAAATATATATATATATATATATACATATATGTATATACAGTATATATATATATATATATATATATATATATATATATATATATATATATATATATATATATATATATATATATATATATATATATATATATATATATATATATATATATATATATATATATATATATATATATATATATATATATATATATATATATATATATATATATGTGATTATATCTGTGCATATTTCTGTTTGTGTGCCTTATTACTCTCAATTAAATATTCACCTAAATTAACGGAGAATTATTGCCTTATCTGTATAATTTTGTAACAAATAGGAAAATCTCGATATGGATGTTTGAATAGAACCTTCTATATATAATCTACGCTATTCTTGATTATTTAAAGCTAGTCAAATCCTAAGCCTATAGTTATTAACAGATTGTGGAAAAAAATTATGACAAAGAAAAAAGAAAACGGATGAAATTCACAAGACCGATGGCACGGTTAAAGGTAATGATGTGTTCAATTTACAGTAAAATTAAAGCCATTAGGACATGTGTCCATTTTAACACTAGTTAAGCCATCTCTTTTCGTTTGGGTAATACTTTCGGTGATAATTATGGGCGTATGGTTTATAGATTACGAAAAAATGGGTCTCTTAATTTCAATAGAAGATAAGGAATATAAGTAAAGACATTCATTGAAATATGTGACAATACATTCCTCGTTAAACTTAGGAAGAGACCCAACATATTAAAAATAAAAAAAATACACAACGATTTGATTTATAGTGATTACAAGTTTGAACTTCGTTCTTTTTTTGTTTAACATTCCCCTACTGAAATGAACTTTAAGAGAAAGACTTTTCAAGATAGTTATGTTTTATATATTATTGAAAGATGAAATTGTGGTCCTTGTATTATAAGTAACTTAACTAATAATAATAATAATAATTATATTACTAATAAGAATAATAGTAATAGTTATTATTATTATTATTATTATTATTATTATTATTATTATTATTATTATTATTATTATTATTATACATGAAATCAATGGCTATGTCGAAGGTTATAAAACATTAGTCAATTTTTTTGGAAGAGTGCAGTCACAAGTATATAATTTTGTGAATCCATGCAAGGGAATTATTGACATTCACAATCTAGCATCTAAGATAGAAAGTTACAATAACTTTCTTGACATTATTATAAAACTGGTGAGATTAACTGAGAATTTCAGTCAGTCAGCTAACTATCAATATCACTAAGCAAATCATCTTGCAGCACTCCAAAATATTCATGGTATCTTATACATAAAGAAACCATACGTAAATTGCAACTTAATTGAGTACAAGAGCAATCCAATACTTATAAATTCCAATGACACTTAATGGATTTTATATCATGTTTGTTATAAGGAATATGGGGTTGAAGCAAACAATAGCAAAACCCCTAGACTAATTGTATGACAGGAAGAGGGGCTGCCTGGCATTGGATGAATTCAACATATTACCAAAGTAAATTGGCTTTGACAAATGGTATAAAAAAAAAAAGGTACAGGTACTTTTCTCAGCAGTTATTTGTAGATAACACTGGTTGCTGAGGAAGTTTTGATTTACAAAATGCTATTTTAAACCCCAAGTGTAAATGTGCGTACAAAATATGTAGTAAGGGAACAATCATTATGCTTTTGCGTTGAAAATAGTTTTAATGCAAGACACCAAAGATTTTAGTAACTGATTTAATTGTTGGACACTCAGGAAAGACACCCCAGGTGTACACGGAAAAAAGTATAATTGTGAAAACCTACTAATAGTTGTAGAGTACAGCAGCTGCAAAAGTGCTGCGTTGACCAGCAGAGTGGCGGCAAGTTAGTATGTATCTTATTCCTAATTTACCCAAGCATCTGCAAAATTACCCAGGTATAAAAGGGAAATTTGCCTTGAAAAGTACGCTGTAGCCAACACGTAGACAAGCCTCTAAAGCTTACAGAAGATTCACGATATAGGGCAAGATGTCAGCTCTTGAGAAAATAATTGTGTAACAAATATGTGACAGACATTATTCCTCCTTATTTGTTGGACCTTCTACATGATCAAAAGGCACCCTCAAATGAAATCATTCCCAAAGTTCAGTCATGCTAGATAAATCAAAGGATTGTCAAGAAACAAAGGAATTATATGTGAATTACGTTTGCTGGACAGAAATTTTGGCTATGATTACCCAGGTTATTCTCACAGAAATCTGACATAAAGCGATTTCTTGTTAGTGAATAAGTAGTAGGAAATATTTATAGCTAAAAAGGTACACAATTAAAATAAAAATTTGTTTCTGTACATTTAGTGATAGTTTGAAATGTTTTGTTTACAGGAACACAACCATTCGAAACATCTGAATCAAATGCTTACAATATTAATCATTAGATATTAGTTTATGTTTTAAAAAATAAAATGATGTTACCAGAATAAACAAATTAGCTTTGATGTCGACTTGTGTTTGTTGTAAGTTTCTTTTGTTACTAGAATATTATTGTATGATGTTGGGTAGTGGTTCTTACAACATCCAATGCCAGACCCCCCACCCCCCACCCCCACCATCCTCCCACGAAAAAAATACCCAAGTGACTGAACCGCACTCTGGGACATACCGATACCCAAGAAGTTCACCCTTACATTGATATTCCTTAGCAGGCCTACTTGTGTTCTCACTGTAGCATGAGATGAGATCCTAATTATGTGGGGACAAGTGAAGAAGGTGTGAAGCTATTCTGACAATTGCATTTTAGGCACGTTTTATTTCTATTTAGATGTAGAATTTCTTGCTTGAGGTGCATATTTTCTTGTTAAAGGAGATATTTCTTATTGTTTTGCGGATGTTGGATTTGATGGTGGGTCCATTTGAATCCTAAAATACATATGTGGGTAATGCTAATGATTGTGTATAGAATGCCTGTAATAGCAAAGCATTGAGGACCGCATAGGAGCTATTCTCAGTCCTGTACCTCACACGTTTCACACATGTTCCTGTATTGTAATGGTATTTTCTTTTTTATTGTATATCTTGCTCTACATATCACTGTTAACAGAACCTGTTTAAGCCTGTCTTTTCATGAATTATTTTGTTTGATTTTTTGTGACCTTCTTGTTCTAAACCTGTTGTAGGTAAATTCGCTACCTGTTGAAATAAAGTTAGTTGCATTCACCTTACCTCTCAGTTTCAACCTCATGGCTTACTCTCACTTTGGGGGCCATCAGAGTGAACAGCTCTCTACCGCTTTCCCCCTCGCTGCCGTTTCTTACTGTTAGATGACCTCCCAACCGACCCTAACTCTCTTATCGAGGCTACACCAATGCAACTATCACCCTTTGCCAGCACAGAAGCATTTGTCTGGTTTCAGGACGAGGAGGTCCATTTCCGTATCAAAGGTGTGACTCGCTCAAGCATCAAAGCAGACTATGTTCTCACGGTGATCCTACAGGACACTCTTCCAGAAATCTTACAATAGCATACAGCGCCTACAAAACATATCTCCTGGAGTAGCACTCACCATTTGCCAACTGCCCGCATAACTAGACTTTTTCAGATCTCTCAATACGCCTTGGGAGACCAAAAGGCTTTGTTCGCCCTCATGGAAATGACTAGTATCACTCCTGCAACCGTCCACAGACGCTTTCTTTGTGAGGTGAAACTACATTGTGCCTTTTGGGTACGATGCTTACCCGAACCTGTCGATATTTTGCCTATGAAGGACCTGATGACCAAAGCCACCTTCAAGACCTCCATCAACACTGCCACTCCTGACAATGAGGGCAACTATTCAGTATTGACTGAGGCTGACGTGAATGTGGTAGGACACAGATGCCTACCCCATGACTAGCTGGAGTGGCGACAAAACTGCCGACCACTCAATGGTCTCTCACTCCCCAAACAGAGACCCCTATAGCCACTTACTGATACCCATCAGCCACAGTTATGCTACTTCCACTACCAAATTCGGGGCTGCTACGAAGAAAAGTGCAAAGAGTTGTCAGTGGCGAAATATCCTTAAAGTAGGCTATTGCTAGCGGCGGTGGCCTCCCCTGTCACTAATCTTTTCTTTTTACACGATGCAGGTACGGTTAAGAAATATTTTGTAGACACTGGTGCTTGCCGTTCTCATCTGCTGAGGTCACTCTCCAAGACACAATGTAGTTTGTCTAAGTCTGCAAGACCCCCCCCCCCCCCCCCCCCACAGTTACAAAAACCTCACTTTATTGTTTGGAAGTGCCAAATATAATTGAAAGTTTCTCGTTGCTGACTTCACATTCCAACCCTCTCACATTTCCCTCTCCTGGTTGATGTCGCTCACCGATGGTGAGTCAACGCAAACTCTTCCTCATCGACACCTCTTTAACCCGCCCTCTCCGACCACGTTTTTCACATCAGCGCACCTACAGATGCCTACACCTACCTCCTTCTGTCTTACCCAGAAGTTTTCCGTCCAGAACTTCGCCAAACGCCTACAGTTCCCGCCAAACATAGGATTTATCACTGTATCAAGACAACTGGCCAACCATTGTATGCGAAACTCAGGCGTCTGGCACTAGATCATTTGACAGCCACTAAACAAACGTTCTGAAAAAAGAGGGTTCTCTGCGTACATGTGAGGATTACAGGCGCCTGAACATTAAGTCAGAACCAGATCACTACACTCTCCCAAACATCGCTGATGTGACTTCCTACTCGCACAAAGAGAAGGTTTTCTCCATGCCCAACTGCCTAAAGGGGTAATATCAGGTACCCATGAACCCAGAAGACATCACCAATACTGCCATCTCCACCCCTTTTGGGTCATAAACCAAATACTCCTGTTTTGGCCTTCGTAAAGCTGGGGCCACTTTTCAATGCCTCATGGATGGCATCTGAAGGGACCTCACATTATGTGTATGTTACGTTTACGACATATTAATGTTTTCATTCTAAGAGGAACACCTCCGTCATCTATGCATTGTCTTCGACCGCCTACAACAGAATGGCCTTGTATTGCGGTAGGACAAGTGTACCTTCGGCACCAACGAAGTATCGTTCTTAAGGCACGCATCCTTCCTGAAAGAGTCCAGCCCCTCCTAGAGAAGGTAGCAGCAGTTCAGATCTACTCCAAGCCCTCAACCATCAAAGCAATGCAAGAATTCTTATACATGTTCAACTATTATCAAACCTTTCCCGCCAGACATCTCTGCCATCCTTGCCTCCTCTACATCTCCCTCGAGAGCAAGCCAAAAGTCCTGAAGAGGTGTCCCTTCAAGAAGCAGCCTCCTGCAACACAAAGAATGCCCTAATTTCCTGTGGTACAAGCCTCTCTCCTTTCCATCAATACAGGTAATGTTGCTATTGGTGCAGTACACGAGCAGGTGGTCAATGGCTTACCCCTTTCATTGGCCTTCGTTAGTAGAAAATTGTCCAAAACAGAATATGGCTATTCTACCTACGACTGCAGTGCGCTTTTCGCATGAACCACATGCCTCTTGTGCATGCCTTCACTCGACAGTCCGATGCCTGGTCCGCTCGTCAATGCCAACATCTCTCTGCCGTGACTGAATACAATTGCACCCTTCAACACATCCCTTGGAAAATTAATCCTGTTGGTGATGCCCTATCAAGAAGCACATTGGCCACCATTCACTTGGGATTGGGTACGCCTTGGCAGAGGTCCAATAAAAATATCCAGAGTACCATGCATGAAGGATATCCTCTACATCCCTACTTTGGGAAGACGTCCCCCTTGACAACTCCAACACCACCCTCTCCTGTGATGTCAGTACTGGTAGTCCACGACCATGGATACCTGCTTCAGTGCACCGACAGGTTTTGAATTCATTCAAGGCCTCTCACATCCCTTGTTCCAATCCACTGCCCAACTACTGAAGACAAACCTCATTTGGCACGGCATTACTAAGGATGGTATGGATAGGGTCCGTCCAGTACTTCATGCCAGACTCCAAAAGTACATTGACACACAGATTCAGGAGCCATCATCTTTCCTCAACCTCTGCCTCATTTTGCCCACATAAGTTATGTCGACATAGTATGTACCTTACTCATATCGGAAGATCATCATTGTCTGATTAGTCATTGACCACCTCACTACATCGGCCTAACTTTCAGGATGGAAAGGGAGATTTGGTATCCCTGATATATCACTTCTGATAGGGGTACCAATTTCATCTCTCAATTGTGCACATTATTAGCGAATCTCCTGGGAATCAACCTACATCAGACAACCGCCAACAAACCTGCTGCAACATAACGGTTGAACATTTTCATCGTACCCTCAAAGCAGCGTTGATGTCTCGATTCAAAGACTCCAACTGGCTTACCCAGCTTCCCTGAATCCTCCTGGGACTGAGGACCACTCCTAAAGATACAGAAGAAATACTGCATTTTCTTGTAGGGAATAATGTTTTTGGTTTATTGGGTTACTTTTGCTAATTACCCTAGAACTGTGAAAGTATGATGGATTTTGACAAAATATTTTGTATACACATTCTCCATTGCCATACTAAGCTCTGTGAATTTTTTCAGGAATTTTATTTTTTTCCTATACCCCCATATATAGGCATTCTGACCGTGCCCCAGAATACCTGTCTGCTATGGTGCTTAACATAACAACTTAAAAAAATCGAAAATCATTTTATAGTTTCTACGTATGCAGAAACAAGTCGTACATGCTCTCCGGAAGTTTCAGCCAATTGTTTTTACAAATAATGAAGATATAGTGGTCTTTAAATGATGACGTCATCCTTACAGCGTTGTCTGCATGACTGAGTTTGACAAAATCGTCTTTGCGTGTATATTTTTGCATTTATATAGTGATTTTTTCACATATATTTCAAACTTTCGTAAGTCTGCCAGAGATGAAAGGCATTGGTAGAGGGTAGGCAAATGCAAACTATGATGTACGAGAAGAACAGCCAGAGTTTCCGAAGACGTATAGAAGTTACGTTGCATGTATGTTTCTTTACTTGCAGTTTGTATGTACATTGTGTTTCCACAACGTTACCTAGGGTCAAATAAAGAACAAAAAGTAACCAGCGAGCAACAAAAAAGAACCAAAAAGAGAGGGAAACAAGAAAAAGAGTGCAAAGCTGGAACTTTCTAACTAAAACTCTGGCAACAATGAGAGGCCGCTGGCAACTCATGACTCCTTACTCCAAGTGTATTAGTAAAACTAGGGTTTAAATACCTCGTTTATTGAGCCTTCATGTAGGAATAAAAAAAAAGTACAAAGTAAGGTTATCATAATAATGATATCCTGATTTTTTAAGAAAATTGGCGAAAATTTATAGCAAATCCTTGGGAGCTCACAATTCAAAAACATCCTTATTCACACTTAGGTACATTTTTCTCACTTATTTATTGTTCGATTTTAGAGAGAAAGATATTGAAATGAGGAATAAAAATCTCACAATTTTCTGAAACAGAATTTTGATTTTCCCTTTTCTCTTTTTTTATGATTATTTTACGTCTAGATGAAAAAAAAATCATTAAAAAAAAGAAATAGGAACATCGGAAATCTGTAGCACAGAATTATTCGATTTATAAAAAAGTTTTGATGGTATGATTTCCAATACAATTGATGTCATATTATTGGAGAGAAGTGTCCCTAACTTTTTTTTTTAAATCGTGATTTTTGCTAAATCAAAAATTTTTCGATCGAAGGATTTTAAATCTGTATATGATGAAGTTATCACATATGTCTAAAACATATATAGAAATGGTGTATTTTTGAATAATTAGAAAAAAATTGGAGGACATAGCGGACGGTCCCCTTAAGCAACACACACCGACTGATTTGCAATCTGCAATGTATGTTTTCCTGTACAAAAACACTAGCAAGCCGCCGCTAATGCTCCTTACACAATCCGAAAGCTTTCTTAATCAACATTCGGGGCAAAGAAGACTGGGTCTCCATTGATTGCTTAAAACTTGCATATCTCTTGCAAGATGACCCTGTTGTATGCCTCTCAAGAGCAGATCACCCCATTTCACATGTGTGATTTTTTAAAATGTGTGGGGAGCTATGTACCGCACATATTTCATACACCCTCGAACACTGTAACAGTATTTCCTTTATTTTTGCTTATCTCACTCTACACCTCAGCGTTAACAGAACCTGTTTAAGCCTATCTTTTCACAAATCATTTTGTTTTAGTTTTTGTGATCTTGTCCTGAACCTGTTGTATATAAACTCTCTATCTGTTCAAATGCTGTTAATTGCATTCACCTTGCCTATCAGCGACAACCTAATGGCTCACTCTCACATTCCTAATAGGATCCCTTTCCCTTCTTCTATCCTAACATTAAGGGAGCAAAAGAAATGCTTGACCATGCCATTAGCTTTTGGGTTGTATGAAGTCACATTGTTTCATTTTGTCCCAAGGCTAGCAGTGAAAGAACACCAAAGGGCTAATATAAAATTAGCCCTCCTACCACTGGTTATATATTGGTAAACTGAATTGATTGGACTTTTTCCACAGCTTTCCACTATCTGCTGTTTGACAGGTGTTGCCTCGGGCCATCTGGTATTCCTGTTAATGATGGTAAAAAGGCTTCTAGGACTATAGCTGGCCAGACTATTGCCAAGCAGGCAATAGCCATGTGGACAATTGCCAGTGCCACTGGACGATAGACAGTCAGGCAACTTCCAGGCGGACAATTTCCATGCTTAATTTATTTGTTTCTAATAAACGATTATTCCATTTAAGTGTTCCTTTACAAATTAAATTTTCGGATATATGTAGTTTAAATAAGTGATCATAAGCAAAATCCTTGTTTAGAAATCTTAGTTGAGTCAGATTAAGTGTTATTCTAAACTGCTGATTTACTTAATATTTTGTTAAGTATTTTCAAGCAGTACGCCTTTCCGGTAGCCCAGGCAAAACTGTATTCCATCGCAGGTTTTATTTTATATATTTCACACTTTTATACTATGGTAGTGAACATCTTTAATTATTTTCCACAGCACTTAGCAATGGTCTCTACCATGACAAATAAGTGTAGCAAAGATATTCTAGTTTATGATCTGCAGTAGCCTACATCTACCACTAAAAGGGATAGAATAGTAACAAATCTATAATTTACTGGGAGTGTATGAAGATGAAAAAAAAAAAATCTTGTGAAAAGCATAAATACACACACAATAAAAAGCCGAAAACTACAAGTTGATAAAAACGATCAACAAACAAAATCCTGATGCATCTAAAGTTACAGTTGATGCTAAGTGCTGCTTTAAAACTAAAATATTTTGCTTAAAAATATTCATCGACAAAATCTCTAGTTGCAAGCTGTTTGTCAAGAGCTGAGCTGCAAAAGAAATATTTGATCGAGGCAGCAAACTTCCAGTTGTCAACGACCATAATTGCATTCCAATATTAGCCAATGAAGTAGGGTTTGAACATTTAAGAAGGTACAGAGACTGGGCCATTGAGTGTGATAAGAGATCTACTACCGCTAAGTATGCATACCTACGTAATCATTTTGAGCAGATACTGTGGTCAGGTGTAATCCTGACGATAAAATTACGTTTCTACGTTTTATAACCTATAAGTAACATATGTTTTATTGCCAATATAATCATTATTTCGGAATTAGATATGATATTAAAATGTAATTCTCATTACATCAGCTATGATATTAATACTTTATCCTTTTTTCCTAATTTAGATTTTCGAACCAATAACTAATTGTGTAATTATATTATAATTAGAATATAGGTGAAGTATAATTCTGAAAGAAACATACAGGAAAGAAATACACATATCGTAACTTTATTGTAACTATTTAATTAATTTCATCTATTATATCTTTTAACCAATGGCAATTGTCTGGGTGACAAATCTCACCCTGAAAATTATCCATACCGGCCTGTTTCCACATAAAAGGTGTCCAGATGGAAATTGTCTTGCTGGGAATTAACCGCACTTATGTGTAAAGGCATATATATCCCTTGGAGTGGGATAGGGGTCCCGCAATGTTGACGTGAATAAAAGAAAGGCGGTGATTGGTTATCTTGAATTCTCCTATCCTGCATTTTGTGTGCCTTGAGATATTTGATATCTGACAGGAAAAACATTCATGACCCTATATCCTGATGTCCATCACCAATGGCCTTCAAATGTATCCCAAAGTTAGGATGAAGTCAGTGGAGCCAGCGAAGAGGTGCAATATATTATGGCCAAGGTTAAAAGCTTTCCTACTCAAAACCAATGTAAAATAGTTGTGGGAATGTCAGGTAGTTGACTTGTTTGCTATTCTTGTCTCTCCGTCCCTTGTGGTGGAATTTTTTCATGAAAGAGCAGGACTTTCCTGCCAGAGGGACTGTAGGTCTTAATTTTTTTCTGGTTTGCTGCTTTCTTGGGGTATGATAACCCTATTTGGATGGTGTTAAAAGTTTTTTTGGAAAGAGCATCTGCAATGTTGTTAAAAAAACCATCAAATACCTGATAGTGCAGGAGTACTCAGCGATCATCAATAATTGCTGCTGTTGGCGCACTCACTAGCAATTTGATTTTTTTAATGAAGGTAGTAATTAAAGGTTGATAGTCCATTTGCACCATGAATTAGTAACCTTCGAGTATGTGTATGAAATACTGAATGGCATAGTGGATTGCCAGTAGCTCTATGTTAAAGGTGGAGTATTTCGATTTCACTGAAGTAGTGCACCTATGATGTGCTACTTACATCCATAGATAAAGGAACCTATAAGAAAGAGGAAATACTAGATTACTGCAGAACTGGAAACTTTTATGGCTTCTTTAAGTGTAATTTCTTGCTTACCTGACCATTATAAGGATTTTTGGTTCTCCCTCTATGGTTTCATATAACAGACATGATTTTAGTTAGGTTAAGCATAAATACTGATAGTAGTTGATCATGCCATAGTAGATTTTATGCCCATTCACTTTCATAGTTTTCTCCGAGCTTCTCAAGGACTTGCTTTATGTTCTTGATTTAATGTTCATAATTAGGGCTGAAAATCAGGATGTCATTGATGTAAACGATATAGCAGGGTAATTCTCCAAAGATGTTATGCAAAGTCAGCAATTGTTTATCAAAAGCCAAAACATCTAAAATGGGGTGATGTTTACTGTCTTTTCTACGACCTCTTTTGCTAATGCAACTGGGTAATATCCTTTCAGGAGATACATTTTAAAGAATATTCTCTCGCCTGTAAGTTGGTTAGATATGTCAGCAGTGACAGTTGGTGGGTACCTGTATGTTACTGTCTCAACGTTAAGTCCCTGGAAGTTAATGATATCCTTTAGACACCATATGGAGGGGAAGGGAGATGACTATGGGCTGGAGACTTTTTGGCAGATTCCTGCTAGTTACATGCCCTGAAATATTGGGTTTGCATAGGTATGTTTGTCTTGGGCCAGCTGTACGAGGAATGCATGCACTAAGTCTCTCTCCGTGATGGTATAATGTTTGATGTGTTATTTCATAGGGCATGTGAGGTTCTGCTGGATGTCGTTCTTGAATATATAGGGAAATTCTTGAACAAAGCAAGAAATTTCTGGTAACTACATGAAGCTTGTTGCAGCCCTTGGAGAGATGGGGCTATAGGGGCATTTCTAGGAATGAGTAATTGTTTGGATATGGCTACAAACATGTGTTCCTTCAGAAAATCTGCTCTAAGTATTGCAAAGGTGATGTCTGCATGGATGAATTTCCAACCGTATGGTTTTCTGTTGAACGATAATTATGTGTTTCTGGTTACATGTATCTTTAGCAAGGCACTGTTTGTAGTAGACACATGGACGGTGTTAGGAGCCAGATCTTATCATTTGTTCATGAGAGCTGGAATGAGCTATATGCATACACCTGCATTAACGAAGAATTCCATGCCTGACATCTCAAACCTTATGTGAAAAGAGAAAGATGTCTTTTTCCGTTTATTAAAAGAAAGGCAGTGAAAGACAGACTACCTTCCTGTATGAGGCAAACAGTCTGGCCATTGCTGACGGTATGTTGCTTAGGCCACTATTGCGACCCTTTTGTGGGTATTTTCATATCTTCCGTCCTTGATGGATTCTCGAGCCTCACTCCAGAATCTTTAAGGAAAGAGACAAAGCCCTTTGGTTTATTAGGCTGTATTCTCTGGCATGGTAACTGATTGACAAAATATATGTTGTTACTTGAATAATGCCAGGTAGCAACAGGGAACCTGGCTCAACTTCTGTCTATGGGTTGACTGTGTGTAACAATCACTAATGCGAGTCATTAAGTGGGCTCTGGTGATGTCGAGGTGGATGAATCTCATCTACCATTTATATAAAATCCTTGAGAGCATTGTTGGATGCTCCTGGAATTGTGGCAACTGTTTTATGCGGTAACTTCCTCGGGATAACTATGGACACTAAGTCCAGCTTTGTCTTGACGACAGTTTTTAACCTAAAGAACCAGGGATCTGGATTGAGTGTTGTGAACTGAGGTAGCAGTGATGATTTCATTTTTAAGTTGGAATTATTGGGCCTTGACAGTCACCTTCGAGTCACCAATTTGCTGGTCATGTTTTGGACACAAATGCTGGGTGGTATTATGTAACTTATTTGTGCAGAAATAGGACATAAAACCACTACTCATGAGTGAAAAAGTAGCAGGAAATATGTGTATCTAAAAAGCTACAGGATTACAATCCTCGGAATATTTCATTTACCGGGACACAACCATTTGAAATATCTGAATCAAAAGCTTAGAATTTTCATTATTCGATATTAATTTCTGTTTTGAAGATAAAAGGCCATCATTCCTGGCATAAACAAATATGCTATCAAGTATTTTTGTTGAAAGTCCTTTTTCATA
>NC_090742.1:57188392-57298392 GCF_036898095.1 Palaemon carinicauda | reverse complement strand
TGTAGATGTACGGGTAAGTATGGAAGATAATTAATTGTATTAATACAGAGGAAAGTAGGTTGAGCATGAATGGTACTTATATTATGTGTGAATTTATATTAGAAAATCTAAAAGAAAGTATGAAAAACACGAGACAGAGATTTAGGAGAAGGATTGGTTAGGGAAATAAATAAGATTTTTGGACAGGATTATAATGGGGTAGATATATTATATTAGATGAACGGAGTATGGATAAGCTAGGACGATGGAAAATGTCTTAAATGGTTGCTATGCTTTTTTATTAACTGCAAGAATAAAAGGAATGTTTTGAATACTTATATTATCAGCATTTGAGTTATCATTAATTTATTGTGAGTAAGTATTACTTAAAGTTTCCTTTGGGTGGTTGTGAATAACAGAATTGATTTATTTATTCAGTCTTGCAAAGTACGACAGTTTAGCTAGCTAGATGCATTTGTAATTTTGTTTTTATTTGCAGGCTGTACTTCTTAATTTTCCCTCCTCTTCTTATGAAAGCTATATTGAAATGATTAATTTTCAACTAGAATGAACAGAGATTTGAAGGGGAATTATGGTGAAAACAATGACTGGAGAAAAATGATCATAATTGTATTACGATTTAGCGATTTGGGTTGCTCTTTAATTATATTGATGCGAATGATAATTACCCAGATTAAATAAATTTTCCCCGCGGAACGCTTGTAAAGTGCCATTTATAGACATTCCAGTCTAGTGTGGGAAAAAGTGTACATATATATATATATATATATATATATATATATATATATATATATATATATATATATATGTATATATATATATATATATATATATATATATATATATATATATATATATATACACATACATATATATATATATATATATATATATATATATACATATATATATATATATATATATATATATATATATATATATTTATTTATTTATTTGTGTACATTAGTTTTAGATATGTTTTGGGTCTTTTTTCATGCGTTATTAGTTTTAACAGATATAATTTTAAAGATACATTTTGTCAGAAATTTAGAGTCAAGGGTTTGGGTTTCGCTTTTGCATCACGCCACATCATTTTGTTTTAAATCATATTAGGGGTTGACACATTATGAGACATGGTAACATCGAAATGCATAAATTAAAGACCTAAATTACGATAATTGATGATTGAGAAACCAGTTTCGCTTATGTTAACTGGATTATACAAATATCCTAACAATTTACAATAGAGAATACCCTTCCCTTACCCTCTTTTTAAACATTGATAGTTATAGTTAGTAATAGTAAGATTTCACTTGATTAGATTTAAAATCAGACTATCATAAGATATAAAGAGGAGACAGATATAAGGGGAAAATATACTTTTAGCAAAGGACTGATTATTTCTTTATACTTGAAATCCTACTTTTGTTAAGAATGACCAAGGATAATTTTCTAAGTGTAATGATACCAGTGTAGGTTAAGAATTTTTTTTTTCTTTTATCTAAAATGCCATGGAACAAATGGTCAATACTAAGTTTTACGAGCTTTATGAGAATGAAATGAAAATAAATCCAAAGAACGTTAATAGTTTTTTTCAAAGAAAAATAGTTTCTTGGCTATATCGTGACTTCTAAGGGCACAAAGCAATATCGTTACTTAACAGAGGAAGCGAAACATTTTCCTTTGCCAAGAATACAAAGGGATTTCAAATTTTATGAATGTTATGAGTTACAATCAAAAGTTAATAAATTATTTAGAATATGCTCAAAAAAAGATTGATTGTCACTTTTCAGTGACAATAATTTGATATTACGAATAGTAGAGACTTAATGGCTTTACCTCTTTTATACATCAATGGACCATGAAAAGAATGGAACCAATAGTATTATGTAACGTATAAAGACATTGATATGCCATATTGGAACACAAATTCAATTAAAAGATAGTGTTAGCGTCTCCAAGGCTTTGTTTGGAAAGGGGTATCTCCAGTCACAGCAACCTCATTGGATTAAATTCTTTAGGAATTCAATAATATTGAGTTTGATCTCACATCAAACAAAGCTACTCTAATATAATCACCCGATGTTCTCTTCATAGGTACAATGTTATGTAGGTTGAAACACTCAAAAGAAAAGTACATCAATCTATATCAACAGCCAAAATAGAACTTTAACTTTCATTCCTCAACTTTGGGACATAAACTGTCTTATCATTTTTTCCCCTTTTACATTATGACTGTATCTTCACTTGCATGTAACATTTTCTTTCCCTGTCCATTCAGTTTCAACAAAGATTTGCCTTCAACATGATTTTTTTTTTCTCTGTAGCCTTGGCTCATTTTGGGAAAACTAATAGTTTAAGGATTTGATTTGTTAGGTATCCTCCATTCTACTGTCAGATGCACTATGGTATAGTCACCTCTATAAATTGATGGATATCCGAGTGTTAAAGAGAGAGCTTTCAATTTCATCCATTTTCTGGACGACAGGTGCCTGGAAGCGCAAAACCGGTCAAATGCGCAACTACTTAACTCTACTGAAGGAATCATTAACTTATACAAGTATGCTATTTTTTTATATTTAGATAGATATTACATGAAATCCGCTTTTTCTTCGTCTTCTCCTTTTCTGCACAATTTCTTTTTCTCACCTTTCTACGTGTAGTCTGGGTGAAATAGAAGAAATGGGGGAGTAAATACGGAAATAATTAGCAACAAGATGCATTTTATACCAGTGGATGAAGAATTGTGTAGCATATATTACTCATTGAAAAATTAAAACATATGAATTTTTCCTTTTCAAAATTGGACTTGATGATCACTGCTAGTCTTATGTGGTATATCTTGAATCGCTGAAAAAGGATTGTTCACCTGGAAAGGTATCGTTATTTGACCACCTTAAATAGGTTTCGATGTTTCGACCTCGACCCGAGGTCCCAAAAAAATCATAAAAAATTCATTTGCAAATCAATTCATAACCTTTTAATATAAAAAAAAAAAAAACTTCAAAGAATAATCTAATCTTCAAAATAAGTAAATAAAAGCCAAGTCCAAAATAAATATTTATTACAAATAAATCACAAAAAGAAGTATAAAAAATGACTTTACAAAAAGAAAATTTCAAGTAAAATCTGAATATGGAAATAAACTACAGCACTTATTCTATGACAATTGAACACCATTTGCTGAGATTCAGGGGGGGGGGGGGACCATAAGGGAACGTTTCCTGAAATGAGAAAAAAAAAAAGTGTGTTTTTTTACTAAAAAAATCTATCCTCTTTTCAACATATTTTTGGGGTAGGTAAATGACATAGTTAGTGGCTGAAATTTTTACAGGATATTGTATTATTATCGTACAACAAAAATGTGTAAAAGAATCTGCACTTGTATATTATTTAGTGTTATAAAAATTAGAATTTGTTTTTTTCTGAGTTCTATTTTGAATTGTTTCAAAAGGAAAATCCTTATATCCATTGCTGAGCATAGTATATATGCATGAAAATATCAGGAATGTAAAAAAAAAGAAGAGGAATACATAGAGCTATGCCAGCTTACCTGTTGGATATGCTCACAAAATGACCGCCAACCACACCACCTCGCAAGGCCAAATCTGCTACCTGAAATGGAGAAAGATATGTCAATATCAGCGAGTTATTTACTTATATAATTGTTCGAAGATTTGCATAAGAATTGTATTATAGCTAGAATGAAGTTTATAGATTATTTTGCAATTAAAAAAATTGAAACAAAGATCATAATTAAGTTCTCATAAAGGTACAAACTTACAAAAATGTGAAAACTATAAACTATTTTATTAAAACAATGGATAATATGCAATTTCATGAATTATTGAATGGTCAAAAATACGAGAAATTATTCTAGCGTCCTACCTAGAACAACTATCAAACACATTCTGGACACAACACAGTTTGGTGCTGCAGACACACAGGTTTGCGACACTTCAAACAGGCTGTGTTCGTCTTGTGATCGTCCTTGGATGGGCAGCTATGGCATCTAACCCTTTTCGGCAGCTTGATGTGGCCACAGGGAATGTCAAGTCCGGGTTGAGGTTTTAGCTTGAAGGTGTCAAGCATTAGTTGATGGAGCAACTTTGAACATTTCCAAGCAGACATGTCGTACTGATGTTTCACTTGGGGAGCACACAAATTAAAGGCGATTTCCTTTAGGAAAGTTCGCCTTGGCATCGGTTTGGAGAAGGGCATAGACGTGTACAGAATATAGAAATTTACCATTACTATATTCAGTATCCCATGAAAGAGACACAGTGGCCAGCGTCGTGTCTTACGAATACAATTGGATGTAGCACACATCTGATCAAATGTGTCTACACCCCCTTTCGTCGAGTTATAGAACATTTGAATGTCAGTTTTCCTCTTCTCGATCTCAGAAGGATCGCAATGAAGAGAATTCAACAACATAACCTTCTTTGCTCTATTAACTTGCTGACATTGAAGGGTCCTTGATAGGAAGCACCTTCTCTGAAATCTGTTTAGGAATGTAAGGGTACTGTTGAATGGTGCCACACAAGTACATGCCTTCTGTCTCAAGTGCCAAGGCAAATGGAAGACTCGTGAAGAAATTATCCATTGTCACCGTGCAGCCTCTTCGATGAAAAGGGGCCACAAGGTTTATCGTGAAAATTTCTCCAAGAGACGTTCCTCTCGGCACCTTGCCTGCGTCCTTCCCAAGATATGGTATGGCATTACACATGTAGTGTGTGTCCGCATCACACCCCAATGCCAGTTTTATGCCCTACCTAGAGGAAAAGAAACTATAATTAGTTACCAATAAAATGAAATAGGATAAAATAATAATATATATATATATACATATATATACATATATATATATATATATATATATATATATATATATATATATGGAAATATATATATATATATATATATATATATGGAAATATATATATATATATATATATATATATATATATATATATATACATTTATGTTTATATGTATATACAGTATATACATATATATACATTTATATTATATATATCTATATACATATATATATATATATATATATATATATACATATATATATATATATATTTAAATAAATATAGTCACTGTCTATACAAGTTTGCCTGACCAGGGTTCGACTCCCGACCGGTCACAAGCTCTTGTCTGATACCGAGGTCATTAAGAGAATCCAGACATTAATATATAAAAAAATATATGGCTTATTTGAATAAAAAAAAATGTCTAAATGTGCAAATATGTATATATATATATATATATATATATATATATATATATATATATATATATATATATATATATATATATATATATATTATACCCAATCTTTGCATCTCTTCATGAGAGAGAGAGAGAGAGAGAGAGAGAGAGAGAGGGGGAGAGAAGAACTAAATATATCACAATTGAATAATATGAATAAAATAAAATAAAAATAAAAATACTTATTTGGCAGGTTTGATGTGAATGTACATTTTGAAGGGTCACCATCCTCTGAAAGCCATGAGATGATGATCTGCTCATCTACAGTTAGACGTGGCCCGGGCCTATACGAGCGGCCACAATTTTCGACAACATGCTCCCACACAGTCCTGATCGGGGCCAGGTGATCTTCTCTCACCCTTCCAGCTCTAGTGGTCGTGTCGTCAAACCGGAGCACATGAATCAGCAAGGCAAATCGTCGCTCGCTCATAGTACAGCGGTACAAAGGATTCCCTTCCATGATGTCCCACATGTCCTTCGTGGTAGTGTGGTTGTCATTTCTCACTGCCGACATTACCAAAAATCCCAATGAACCCCCTTACCTGCCTCAAGTCAATATCCTTCAGGGTAACATTACCCTTCTGATGATATTTACTTCTGAGAAGAGCAAGGCAAACATTGGAATGAACGACGATTTCTTCAAGGATTTCGTCGTCCAGGAACAAAGAAAAAATGTCAACCACGCGCTTAGCACTCGAGACAGAGGACGTCGGGCCTCCTTGCTCAGTGCCGGGGATTTACAGGGGTGGGGGGAGAGCTGGGTTGGGGTCCCTGTGCCAGATCGTACCGTCACGACCTTGAACCTCAGCTTCCACTAAGCGACGTATACGCACTCTCCTGACTGGCTTGAGTTCACCCCTCATCCTCTTCCTACTCCTCTCTTCCACCGAAATAAGCCACTCCACCTGATTGGGGGGAGCATGTGAGGTCGACGCCAAGGGGAGGGATGTTGGTGTAAACACTGGCATACTACCCCCCTCACCATACGCCGACGCACTAGCCCCCTCATCATCCCCCTCAACCTCCGTGTTGACAAAGGGAACTATCTCCTCGTCAACACTTGAATCATCGTCCCCCACCACACTTCCCACCACACCAAAGAGTGCAGATTTAAGGGTAGTCCACCACGTATATTCCTGGGTTGTACCAGAAGGGGTGGTAGTAGTAGTAGTAGTAGTAGTAGTAGTAGTAGTAGTAGTAGTAGTAGTAGTGATATACCTTACATTTATATCTATTTATAATAGAACAAGAGAGTATAACTGGCTGTTATTAGTAATATAACAAAGTGCTTCTTTAAAGTACAGCAGTTTTATAAATATGTTGTTATACTGGGTTGGTGATCATTTACCAAAGAGCAGTTAACATTTACCTCTGGTTATGTAAATACTTATCTCACGAGTCTGTATATAGATATTGGATTAACAGGACTACGGTAACTTCGGTTGAAGACAAATAAAGAAGGTTTAAGGACATCGGTATTATCTCTGATTATTCCACAAAGTACAATTGGGATATAACAGTTGGTAGCAGAGACGTCATCGAATCTCGGACCTGGTATACAAGTCAGAGAAGACATCGATATTAACAAGTGCTTTCTTGTGATTAATAAGTTCCGAAAGTTTTGTGAAAATTTTTGTATAGTCTAAAATGCCAGAAAACATGGAGTAAAACACCCTTACCAAGGGGGGTGGAGGGGTCAACCATCAGCTATGTTTAGAAGAACAAAGGAACTTGAACTTTTCCTGCCAAAAAGCTCCCCCTAAGATAATATGCGGAGTGTAAGGTTCCTCAAGTAGAAAGAAGACAACAAGAGGTATTACTTATATTACCAGTATTACTTCTTCTATTGAAAAGTTGACGCTGGTTGACATAGAGGATACTAATGAAACTTACTGGGACAAGTTTGAAGTCTTGATCTGTGATTGTATGAGAGAGGAAGTTAATGTACATTTGTATTACTTGTTAGGTGTTATGATGGTAGAAAAAGCATATGATCGGGGGAATATTAATGCAGAAGAGAAAAGAAGACTGATGGATGCTGTGGAGACATATGATGGAACTAATAGGAGACCGCGAGAAGACAATGAAGTTTTTAATCTTCTAAAGATCGAATACAGAAAGTTAAAAATCAAAAATAATAGAAATATTAAAACTAAATTTTCAGGATCATCTGAGAATTTGTCTTCGGTTCACTATGGCGAAAATAGAAGTAGATGGCAAAGATGGTAAAATTTTAAGCAAAGGCCTGATTTTCATAGATTTCGTAGATCAGATTCTAATCCAGGATTTTGGAGGACTCAGTCTGTAACATATAGGAGGGCTCCCTCGCGGACACCATCAAGACCAGGATCATCTTCGAGGCAGTCGTCCAGTTTTAGACCATACTCCAATGGTAGGCCATTTTCAAATGGAAGATCATCTTCTAAGAGTAGGCCTGTGTCAAATGATCGGAAACAGCAGCAAAATTTGACTGAAAGAGTGATTAAGGTCGAAGAAAATGTAGCAAAAATCTTGGAAAAGATTGAAGAAATGTTGAAGAAAGGAAAGAATGTGAATTTTGTAAGTATGGAAGAAGTATCAGAGATCATTGATGTAGATATCAGCGATGTAATGTTTTCTAAAGAAGTTACCGAAGTAGGAGCTCGGATTTTGGATACTCGTTGTCCAAGTACTTTAGTTGGAATAAGTTGGCTAGAAAAATATCTGAAGAAGAATGGTATTAAGAAAGAAAATTTGCATAAAAAGAGATGTTTCCAAAAATTCAGATTTGGTCCAAGTAGAATATATGAAAGTAAGGAAATTATAGAAATACCAATAACAATAAAGGAATCTGAAAAATCTGATACTTTCAGAAGGATTTTGCTTGGAGCTTTTGTGCTGGATGCTGAAAATGTGCCATTGTTGTGTGGTAGAAATACTATGAAAAAATGGAAAATGGATCTAAGTACCCGTGAGTTCAAATGTATGTATACTGCAGGAGGTCATATGGTTCTTCAGCTGTATGAGGATAGAGCAATTTGGACTACAGACGCCCCTGTATTTTACTTGAAGAAGGAAGTAGATGTAGAGAGTTATGAGAAGGTGAAGAAGATTCATGAAGTAACCAACCACAAGAATGAAAGCCACCTACTTCATGCATATAGGAATGCAGGAAAACTTGATGAGAAAATGCGAGAAACAATAAAAGAAGTGTGTGAAAACTGCAATATATGTAATAAATGCAAGAGATCACAGGGCACTCCTAAAGTTGCATTACCAATAGTTTTTGATTTTAATCAGATTGTAACCATGGACTTAAAACAATATGGAGAGACTTATGTATTATGGATGATCTGTTCCTTCACCAGATTTATTCAAGGAGCTGTTTTGAAGGATAAAACCGCCGAGTCAGTGGTTGAATCTCTCAACACAGCATGGAACTGGAGGTTTGGGTTCCCTTCTCAAGGATACTGGGCAGATAACGGACCAGAGTTTAAGAACCACGAAGTCAAAGAGTTTGCTTCAAAACTAGGTTTTGAAGTAAAATTTGGTACAAATTACTCACCCTGGAGCAATGGAAAAAATAAATGTAACCATTATTCTGCAGATATGACGATGAAGAAAATTCGAGAGGCAGATAAGAAAATTGATTTAAAGAAGGCTGTAGAGATGGCTGCTTGGACTCATAATACAAACACCAGTATTTTAGGCTATAACCTTATGCAGTTGGTGACAGGAAAGGCTGTAACAATACCTGGATTTTCTACAGGAAATGTCGCCACTGAGTCAATGTTTGACAGTGAGAATGTGAAGTTACTAAGCAATTCAGGGAAGCTGAATATTCTTCAAAGCTGAAAAGGGCTTCACAACAGCAAAACAATAAATTTAATAACATCATTTACAAAGAGGGGGATATGGTATTTTACCATGATAAAATGAAAAAAGACTGTGTGGTCCAGTAAAGGTTTTCACACACAGAGGAAGAGATGTTTACATTTGGGCGAATGGCGATTTAAAGAAAGTAGCCAGTTGCAAAGTACAACTTTGCTCTCGAAGAAGTATTCCTTCGGAAATTTCAAGAGAAGTAAACAACGAAGCAATAGCAGTGGGCTCTACTCCTAAAATGGCAGGAGAAGAGAAAATATCAGTGGATCTTCCAGCCAGTATTCTAAGAATGAAGACAAGATCTCAAGATAATGAAGAGGTGAGGAGACTGAGAAGGATTTCATTGGAGCATTCTGGTTGACTTCAGAAGAAACCGAGTGTTTTTGTGAGGAAATAACAAGTTATGTAGTGGAATTACCTCCTAAATATCACAAGACGCCAGAAGTGTTAGAAGCAAAGAAGAAAGAATATGAAAATTTGTTACATTTTGACACTTTTGAAGAAGTGGAAGATGTAGGTCAAGAAAAGATAGGCAGCAGATGGGTGATCACGAAAAAGGAGAAGCATGACGGACAAAAAACTGATTACAGAGGGAGAATTGTCGCCAAGGGATTTCATGAAAAAGAAAAACCCCAAGCTGATTTCCCTACAGCTATGCGTGAAAGCATGAAAGTCTTCTTGTCCTTGGCTGCAAATGAGAATTTTGAGCTTCAGTCTATTGACATCAAAGCAGAATTTTTACAGTCAAACATACTTAACAGGAATGTATTTGTAGAACCTCCAAAGGATTTTTGCTGAAAGTTCAGCAGATTTTCAAGGAAGAAGGTCTGAAGACCGTGAGTGGAGATGAGGCATACTACTATCAGCAGAGTGAAGGAAATCTGATTGGTATGATACTTACTCATGTAGATGATTTTTCGATAGCTGGTACAAAAGGATTTGTAAAGAAAGTATCAGACTTGTGAAAAGAAAAATTACAAGTTTCAAAGATAGAAAAGAATAAATTTCGGTTCACAGGGATAGATATCATCAAAACAGAAACTGGAATTACAATCTCAATGGATGATTATGCGAGGAGTCTTGATAAAGTGGAAGATATCAGGAAAGGAAAAGCTAATGAACTTTTGACTAGTCAGGAACTGAGAGTATTTCACAAGTATGTAGGAAAGTTCAGCTGGTTAGCAGCCAATACAAGACCTGAACTTTCTATCACAGCATTGCAGATGTCCAAGAAAAATAGTAGTGCTACATTGAATGATCTTAAAAAGGTAAATTTTGTGATTGATAAGATAAAATGAGAGACCAAATAAAGTAGAATTTACAAGAGTTGATAAAAAAGAATATTTGAAGATATATGGATTTACAGATGCTTCCTTTAATACACATGAGAGAAGCATAAGTGGCAATCTGATTTTACTAGGAAGTAAGAGAAATGGACGTGCGGTCCCTATTTACTGGAAGTTAGAGACTATCCAGAAGGTATATCATTCTGCAAATGCGGCTGAAATCAGAAGTATGACTAAGATTATTGATAACAGTCAGTTTTTTGCGAGTCAGATTGAACAGTTATTATTTGGTCAGTATGGAAAGAAAATTCCAACTAAATTGTTCACAGATTCAATACCCATGCCAGAATCTGCTGGGAGTACCAAGCAGGTTGAGGAAAGGCTTCTCAGGAACAGCATACAGGAGATGAAGGACATGTTGACTGAGGGATGTATTGAGTCTTACAGTTGGCTGGATGGAAAGAAAGACATGATTGCAGATGTTCTAATAAAAGAATGCAAATGGAATGAAGATCTTGAAATGATAATGCAGGAAAATAAATTTAAGTTTGCAAGTAACGAGGATAATCATGTGAAATACAAAGATCGCGAGATCATGTTAATTAACAAGACTGAAAAGCAGGGAAAGGAGTAGTAACTTTTACTGCTTAGATCATACCTGCATTAGCTATTCAGAATTGGTTTTGCCTAATTTCTGGTGCAGTACAAAATTATGTAATAATGTTATAACATTATTATGTTATGCCTGTTTGAGTACCAGACTTTGCTTTTGAATATTAATTTGTAATATTCTTTAGTAAGTTTTTAGAGGGAAAATAGTTTTTTTTTTTTTAAATAGAGCACTATTCAGATTTTGGATGAATTGTAAATACATACCTATGTTATCTGATATAAGAGTATTTCTTAAAAAAAAAAAAAAAAAAAAAAAAAAAAAAAAGCCCCTCCGTAAATATGATATACCTTACATTTATATTTATTTGTAATAGCACGGGAGAGTATAACTGGCTGTTATTAGTAATATAACAAAGTGCTTCTTTAAAGTACAGCAGTTTTATAAATATGTTGTTATATTGGGTTGGTGATCATTTACCAAAGAGCAGTTAACATTTACCTCTGCTTATGGAAATACTTATCTCACGAGTCTGTATATAGCTATTGGATTAACAGGATTACTGTAGCTTCGGTTAAAGACAAATAAAGAAGGTTTAAGGACATCGGTATTATCTCTGATTATTCCACAAAGTACAATTGGGATATAACAAGTAGCCTATATGAGCTTTAGACCAAATGCTAGGATTCCTGAGGGTTATTCTACAGTACTTACACCTACCCAAGATATTGATTTTTATTTCATGAAATTCAATTGGGGGGGAGTAGCACCCAGTTGTGCCAAGCACAGCAAAGAAACATCACATTTTTAGTTATATTGATACTAATGGCAAAGAAGGACTTTGCGATCTTGGTAAAATGAAGTATTTTTGGGAATATTTCAATAAACTAAAGATGTCAGAGTCAAACTCGTGGGAGGAATTTATTGTTTAGGTTGAGGATTGGCCATAGTCGGCAAACGCACAAATATCTTTGAGATCGAAGCGGTGGGATCCAGCGGGTGTTGAATATGGCAGTTATCTGTATTCAGAATATGTAATCGGGCACAGCATTAGTTTTGAACACTTGAAATGGCGATATCACTTAATTGATAGAAATATTTTTTATATTTTCGACAATCATGTGGCCGGTGTTATAAATCTTTTCAAAGAAACTCTATTTTCAAAGATTTTTTATATAAAGGAATTAGTTTTCCTGATCTTTTAACATCGTAATTTTTTAAACACTTATCATCTTAAAGGATAATGCTGAAGCAATGTTGGATTTTTGCAATCTGCTAATATTTTAAATGATATTCAATCTTATTTACACATTTTAGTCCTCCTCAAGCATCATAGTTTGTATTTGATAGTGAATTTTAATTATTCCATCATCTTAGCTTACTTGTAATGCATTTGATTTCTTAAATCTGGTTTATTTCACGCAGCATATATAACTTTATACCTCACAAGGAGAATAATGCCGCCATTGCACCTTACACGGTTTAATGTAGGCACTAAGGGTCTTTGCAGTATCCTTTCACCTCGAGCTGCAACAAGTAATGAATGGACTTTGCTGCCCAAGTGCATGCCTGAAAGCCTAAATTCTATTATCTGATCCAATCCAGTCCTTAATTTAAATAACCCTCTTGTAACAAGCGGCCAATCGCTTGCGGGGCTGGTATGAGCCGTAAGAGTTGTTGTTTAAAGGTTTAAAGGTCACTCATGAATGGCAGGGGCAAAGGAAAGCGACATTGCCCTATCGAGCAGGAAGATGGCCTAGACTAGAGACTGACCATATATACAGTACATATGAGCAGCGCCTAAGCCCCTTCTCCAACGAAACTAGGATCAAGGAAGGCAAGTCTATGGCTGCTGATGACTCAGAAGATAAACCTATAAGGTCATCCAAACCCTCCACCTTAGCTAACAGGGAAGGTCAGGTAGCAGCAAGCAAAGAAAATAACGAGTTTGAGAGGGACTTGAACCCCAGTCTAGTGTTCACCAGTCAGGGACGTATTTCTTCTTGTCCTGGCCCTTTTAAAACTTTGCAGACATATATCAAAGAAGGAAAAGTGTATATAATATGAAATAATTCGTTACAGAAGTTTGCATGTTTTTAAGATCCCACACTGAAGGTTAAGGTAATAGTTACAATTTCTGAAATATGATTTTGAATTTTCTCCCTTTTTATTTTTCTGATTACGTTCACATCTAGAGAAATTATGAAGAATACTTGAGTGAAAAAGCCCATGGGTGTTCAAGACTATAAACCCTAATCAAACAATAACGAATATACGCCGGTATATGACGGTATGGATCTCTAGTTTATTTCAGCGCAGAACGACAAGTAAGGTCCCCTCTACACAGACCTGCAAGTGTTTTGGTCAAGAATTGACCAGATCAGCACTGATAATATTTCTTTAACTCTCTATGACTCTTAAAAATTTAACTGTGATCCTCATCAGCAAATTTTCCTTAGGTCTGTGTCTTCTTCAATTGCAAAAAAATATGGTTTATTGAGATTAAGATTTTCTGTGATCAATCCAATATGAAGAAGGGTTTTAATTCTTTCATTCAACCTTGTTTCGAGTATCATTCTCCTTGTCTGGTTGTCAGCTGCTGATTCTCATCTTATTTTGTTGTAGAGGAACTTACGGTCTATTAGATTTCTTATTCCTGATCTAGATATTAATCTCTGACACCGTCGTTCAATTTATTCGTTATGCATGTTGAATAAGATTTATCATAATTCTGACTAGCCTTTATATTCAAATCTTCGCGGAGAGTTTCATCCTGTTCGTAATACTAGGCATGCAGTAATTTTAATAGTGATGCTCTCTCCATCATGGGGCACTATATTACACAGTACTGTATTCTAAAAGTCTCATTCCAGCTGTGACCAAGTTGTGGAATGATCTTGCTAATTGGGTAGTTGAATCCATAGAACTTGAAAAGTTCAAACTTGCTGCAAATGTTCTTATATTGAACAGGCTGATATAAGTCTTGTTATAGTTTATATATGAAATATATGTCTTAATGTTGATGTTTTTAACATTTACTATTTTATGTGCACATTACTTCCTACACCATTTATTTATTTCCTTTTTTCCTTTCCTCACTGGGCTATTTTTCCCTCTTGGAGCCCTTGAGCTAATAGCATCCTGCTTTTCCAACTAAGGTTGTAGCTTAGCTAATAATAATAATAATAATAATAATAATAATAATAATAATAATGATAATAATAATAATAAAATGCATTTTGATATTATGGCAAATTGGGTCCTGCTTTGTTCAATTTCCGTTGAATACGGGGTCTACGAACCCCGTCCATTTTGATTCTGTTGAATAAAAAATTAATACATCCTATGTATTAAATAAAATTATGATAGTTCAGCCCATAATATTCTAAAATCCCTTGTTATATATATATATATATATATATATATATATATATATATATATATATATATATATATATATATATATATATATATATATATATATATATATATATATATATATAGAGAGAGAGAGAGAGAGAGAGAGAGAGAGAGAGAGAGAGAGAGAGAGAGAGAGAGAGAGAGAGCCTTACCCTATTGCCTTATTCTATGTTTGAGTTCCCCCAGGTCCCTCAGTGTGAGGCACCTTGTATATCTACCAGAGAGTTGCTAATACATCTTCCGGTGTATTTTGCATCTTCCAGTCTTGGATGGTCTGGGATGCATCTTAAGTATTTATCGATATTATATTCAAACACGTCTACGCTCACTCCTGATATGTTTCTTAGAGGACCTGGCAGCGCATTAAATAGTCGCTGCATTATCGATGCTGGTGTGTAGTGGATTAATGTCCTGTACGCCTTCCTTAGTTTTCTTGGCATAGTTTTGGGCACTATTAATCTACCTCGGCTTGCTCTTTCTGATATTTTTACCTCCATGGTGTTTTCAGTAATTGTTTCGATTTTCTTCAATGTCTGTATTATCACGTAGCATTCTCTTCTCCTTTCCAGACTGTATAGTTTTAAAAATTGCAGTCTTTCCCAGTAGTCAAGGTCCTTAACTTCTTCTATTCTAGCAGTATAGGACCTTTGTACACTCTCTATTTGTGCAATATCCTTTTGGTAGTGTGGGTACCATATTACATTGCAGTACTCGAGTGTACTACGTACATAAGTTTTGTAAAGCATAATCATGTGTTCAGCTTTTCTTGTTTTAAAGTGTCTGAATATCATTCCCATTTTTGCTTTACATTTAGCCAACAGTGTTGCTATTTGGTCGTTGCATAGCATATTCCTGTTTAACATTACAACAAGGTCCTTAATTACTTCCTTGTTTGTGATTTTCTCGTTATTAGGTCCCCACTATGCACATACCATTCCTTCTCTGTTTCCACAGTTTATCAATTCGAATTTAACGTTGTCAAAGGCTTTTGCAAAATCTAGATAGATCATATCTGTGTCTTTTTCATTTATCATATTTTTTCATATGTTTTCATAGTGTGCTATCAGTTGGGTTTGTGTACTTTTTCCGGGCACAAAACCGTGTTGACCTATATTAAATAAATTATTTTTAGCCAAACGATTCATTATTTTCTTTTTTATTACCCTCTCATACACTTTCATAATATGTGATGGTAGACTAACAGGTCTATAATTGCTTGCCTCTAGTCTTGAAGAATAGACAGAGAAAAGGGATAGCAAGAATGTTAAAAAGACATACATAGCGATAGTAGGCTGAGAGAGAGACTACGTAACCAGACCTTAACCTTCTCGGTACAAAATTTGAATGTGACTTCATCAAACTTGAAATAGACTTTTGATATCAATATGGTTGATCATAGTGTAAGAAACATTGCTAAATAAAATAAAAACAAATATATATATAGCACATCTAATTCAATGATCTCATGATACTTTCCTGAATAGTATGTTATCTTATTGGAAAGTTATTTTTGCTAGATTGTTGCTGTAGGACTCGAAACTGTTCCATTACGACACGGGCAACAGAACTTACACTGATTGTTTTAGTTTGGGTTTCAATTTATTAGAAATTGAAGTGCCTCTTCTAAGCATATCTGGCCAGACCTAATGTATAATCTGATCATGATAACTAATGTTAAGAATTCCTTGACAAACAACCTTGTCCAACCTAACTACAATAATGAGAAATTTTGGCGTGTGTCTGTCTTAAGTCACAATGCAGACCCGTTGTCCAGAAAGGGGTTGGGTGGAATTCAGCTTTATGGCCGGAGACATCTATGAACTTATATAAGTGACTGTACACTCGCCACCTGTTTCAGTTTCCTAGAGACTCTCGCTTCAGCTTTGACTAGCATTTGTTATCATTATAATTACTAGCTGACTGACCAATTTTAAATCTAAACAACAGGGGTCACTATTCAATATTTTCTGCTACATCCATATATGTTTGTTAATCAGTATCATCTGGACCTCACCGTATCCTGGTTCCAATATAAAACCTTGCTCTGGATTTGACAGAATATAATGGTAACATGTGCTTACTGAATCATAAACAGTCGCAGTCTGGTTCCTCCGGGTCCTCAGAAGAGATTTTCCCGAGGTGCAAAATTATCAAACCTTACTACACTGAATATTACTTGGTCACAAATATCTCTACAGCACAAATATCACAACCAGACTCTTCAATAAAGGGAACAGTAAAGCTCAATATAATCCTTAAATCAATATTCATTACATGTGAAAAACTTGATTTAAAACAATCCCATTCAATTACCTCCCCTTAAAAAAAAAAAAAAAAAAAAAAAATGATACTCAATACTTGAGCACAAATCAAAAATATCGTCATAAAGTAAAGCTTCAATGTAATATATAAATATATATATATATATATATATATATATATATATATATATATGTGTGTGTGTGTGTATATATATATACACATATATATATATATATATATATATATATATATATATATATATATATATATATATATATATATATATATATATACATATATTCATATATATACATATATACATATATTCACATATATATATATATATATATATATATATATATATATATATATATATATATATTATAGTCCCGTGTCTGGCAACCAAATTATAATATTATATATATTACGACTGGCATGCTGCAAATTCTCTCGAGCTTCAAACTCACCTGTTTGATTTTTTACATTAAATCTGTTAAACTTGAAAATATTAACAGCCGAACTCGGAGACATTTATATAATTCCCAGACAGCAATATATAATAAAACACTGAATATCCAAAGGTCTCTTAACTACAATCAAAACAAAACTGGGTAATTATTATCAAGAACTATCCAAATAACTTTTTACTTTGATTCTTTAACATGGGTACGAGTGAGTACTGAAATAAACACTGGTGATTGAAATACACTCTTTACAAAAAATAAATATATTCTATATAAATCACAACAGTTTGAAAGAATTTATATAAAAAAATAAATCATTCGGAATATTAAGTATGAACAAAACTTAGATTAAGACAAAAATGTTACAATCAAAAAATTATATAATCACTTGACTTGAAAAATTAAATCTGAATAAAACCTTAGACTAAGACAAAAGAAATAATTAAACTCTAGTGTTTAAACTCTTAAAGATCTTACATAAAGTAATTGATAAGCTTACTAACTTCACGTATTTACATAAATCTCGCTGGGCCTGTTACAAAGATTTTCACAATCCCTACATTCACCACAATACAATAAATTTAAAATCACCTTTAACGTCTTTCGTAACGTTTCACCACATTACACACAATAGGGACAGTACCAGTGCTACTTCCACTGTAACTATTGAAATTGTTCATATAGTTATTACTGAACTGGTTTCCATGGTTCGGGGAATACTTGACACTTGGTCGGAACGACAGTTGAAACTTTGTACTCAAGGAGGGTTTACGACTGATAATATTATAATCTTCATTCAGCGAAGCGGCTTTATCAAGTTTCTTCACCTCCCTCTCTCTCAAGTACATTCGAAACGGTTCAGGAATTACTCGTAGATGTTGTTCTAGTATTATCAATTCTTCTAAATCAGCGATCTCCCTCACATTACCAGCCTCTGTCCATCTCTTAAAACATTGTTCTACCTTACATGCGTAATCCTGGAAAGTCAATTTCTCGTCCTTACTCAAACTCCAGAATCTTTCATCATGAGGTTCAGGGGTCATCTGATACAATTGCAGCACACTGCTCTATTTCTTGATACTCCTTCCCATGGTCCTGATATAAGGGTAAGTAAGTACTGCTTCCTTTCCCAAACAGCACACTCAGCAATAACACAGACTATTTATCTTCAGACAATTGCATCGTCGATGCGACCGTTTCAAAAGGATCAAAGAATTCATCAGGAGCCTCTTCTGTGAACCTTGTAATTAACCTCTGGGCATTCGCCACATTAAACAGGGGATCGTGCATAGCAGAGGTCGCCTCTGTCTGCGTTGCCTACTTTGCACGGGGATTCGACAGCCCCAACTCCCTCGCATGTCTCGCTTCTTCTATCTCTTTTTCTTCCTGTCTTCTCTCTTTTTCTTCTCGTCTTGCGATTTCCCTTGAATCCATTTCCCTTGCATGTCTTGCGATCTCTCTGGCTTCTTCCCTTTCTTTTTCTTCTCGTTTTGCCTCTCGTTCCCTCGCACGTCATGCTTCTTTTTTCTCTTCTGCCATCATCTTCAACTTAATTAAATTCTCCTCCTATGCTATTCGTCGAATTTCAGCCTCTTCATCCCTTTCTGCTTTCATGCCTTCAGTTTGTGGGTCAACTGGTCCTTGCTTCACCACAAATTCTTCTTCAGCCTCCTCCAACAGCTTATGAGAATCTGCAATAGCTTATTCTGACAATTCCCCTGAGTCTATCAAAACTTCTAAAGCTAAATACTTGATTTGGGCTTTAATTCTTTCACTCGTTTAATCGCCACCACATGCCATTTAAATAGAGAGCCAACCACTTTAGTTACATTAGCTTCTGACAATTCCTGAACATTTGGGCTATTCAAAAACACTTGGATATTAAACCATGCCATCTTGTGCTTTACAAAAAAAAAAAAAAAAAAATTACCTCTCCAAAAATATATCCTAACAATACAGTACTGTTCAAACCTTTAATCAAAGATGGCCTTGTTATTTATCACCAATATCTAAAGCAGACTCGCTCGATCCCAAGGGTCTGGGCACCAAGAGTATATTATACTATACTCTAGACCCGTGTCTGGGAACAAAAATATAATACTATATGTATTACGGCTGGCAAGCTACACAACCTCTCGAGTTCCAAAATCACCCGTTTGTTTTTACATTAAATCTCTTACACTTGGAATTATTAATACCCGAGCTCTGAGACAGTTATGTAACTCAAAGAGAGCAAAATATTAAAACACTAAATATCCAAAGGTCTCTTAAGTACACTCAGAACAAAACTGAGTAATTATAATTAAGAACTATTCAAACAACTTCTTACATTGATTCTTTAACAGGAGTATGAGTAAATTCCAAAATAAACACTGGTGTTTGAAATATTACACTCTATACAAAAAAATAAAGACATTCTATATAAATCACAACACTTTGAAAGAATTTACATTAAAAAATAAATCACTCGAAATGTTAAGTCTGAACAAAACTTAGATTAAGTCAGAAATGTTACGCTCTAAAAATTATATAATCACTTGACTTGAAATATTAAATCTGAATAAAACCTTAGACTAAGACAAAAAAAAAACATTCACACTCTAGTGCTTAAACCCTTAAAGAACTTAAATAAAGTAACTGATAAACTTACTAACTTCACAAATTTATGTAAATCTCGTTGGGCCAGTTACAAGAATTTACACAATGCCAACTCTCACAAAAACAAAATAATTTAAAATCACCTTTAACGTTTTTTGTAACATTTCACCCTATTACACACGGTAGATCTTGTAATTAAACTCAATCACCTTGGAGAGGACACACAGAGAGAGAGAGAGAGAGAGAGAGAGAGAGAGAGAGAGAGAGAGAGAGAGAGAGAGAGAGAGAGAGAGAGAGAGAGAGAAAGTTTTGGCTCTTTCACAGGATGGCTGTTTCTCTTCTGCCACTATGCATCCCTGTGAGTGCTTATATATGAACTTATCTACTTCCAGAATATTCTAGGTCTGAGTTCTGGAAGCTAGGGGGTTGGCCAAAGGGCATAAGGTTGCCAATGATTACTCTCTTGGATGCATACCAACACAACAGCGAGAAGACTCTCTCTCAGCTAGCTCCACCCACCTTTGTATTCGAAATAAAAAAGGATAAAATCTAACAGTGGGGTTTTCGAGAGCCTTCCAAAACATGTGGCAAATATAAGAATTGCGTATTTTCTCACAAACATGATGCAGTAGCTCATAAAAATATAAAAAAGATTTACAAAAGCCTGTTTCATATCTCGTATGGATCATATAAAACTCTTAAATAGTTATGTAAGACTTTGTAACAAAATATGTGAAATAAAAAGTTAATTCTTGGATATAACATAAATTTATGTATACTGACTTGAATGAAAAATACAATGAAATTAGCAACGAAAGTCTTATGTAATTTACATACCAAACTTGTACCTACACGAGAGGAACTCACCTTAAGAGCTGGCTAATCAGCTCTTAAATAGACAAATGAAATAAAATAAAATACATGAATAAAGTATTTACTGTATGCTAGACCAGCTTCATAAGAATATATATATATATATATATATATATATATATATATATATATATATATATATATATATATATATATATGTGTATATATATATATATATATATATATATATATATATATATATATATATATATATATATATATATATATATATATATAGCCTATATATATGGTAAATGTCCAGGAGAAGGCCGCACCAATTTGTCAAGTATTAACGACGAGAAATGGAAAAAAATCATCTGATTGGTGCTGCACATCGCATAGAAACATGAGGAAATGAATAAAAAAGAAACCAAGACTTACTCTTTAAAGGTTTAAAGGTCGCTCATGAATGGCAGAGGCAAGGGACAGTAACATTGCCCTAGCAATCAGGACAATGCCCTAGAGACCGACCATATATTATATAATCAGCGCCTAAGCCTCCTCTCCATCCAAGGTAGGACCAGGTAGAGCCAGGCAGTGGCTGCTGATGACTCAGCAGATAGATGTATAGGCTCCCCCAAACCCCCCAACCTTAGCTCACAAGGATGGTAAAGTTGCAGACACTAATGGCACTAGCGAGTCTGAGCGGGACTCGAACCCCCGACTGGCAAACACCAGGCAGAGACGTTACCAATCAGGCCACAGCAAAATGTAAGCATAAACCTACTACTACAATTATGGGGGACCCCAGTGGGAAGCAAGGTTTTTGGGTGGGGGAGGAGGAGGAGAAAAGTTATTTTCGGTGCACTACCGAACCTAATATAACCACCTAACCCAACCTAGGGCCCTGTACCCCTACCTAGACCTAGGTGGGGGGCGTAGCCGTCCCCCACCCCCGCCCCTGCTATTCCCCCTTAAGGCCACAGTGATTTTCGGGGCACTACCGAACCTAATAGTACAACCACCTAACCTAACCTAGGGCCCTGTACCCCTACCTAGCCCTAGAGGGGGGGCTCCGCCCCCTCTGCAACCCTTCCCCCCATTAAGGCCACTACCTAACACATCCATCAAATCAAATCCAAAGTGATGGTACTGCTGTATACATCGTTATACTACCACCATTGTAATATACTCTATAAATTAATGAAGCTTACCTTAAACTGTTGGTTGATAAAGATGTGCTGCTGCTTTGAGGAAAACGTGAAGCTGTTCCGAAGGTTCCCTGACATGCAACTTAAAGTAGAAAGTGGCTAGGTACCCGACGAAGTGTTGTTTCCTCCTACCAAATTTAGGCACTAAATTTTTCATGTCCCGCCACTTCCTCTCCACAGTATTGGTATGAGCCTGTGTCTGGGGATCAACACAGTGAAGGTTGTAGTTTACAGTCAAATTCTTGAAACCTTCCTCTGCCAGCCAGTCATATGCTCATCAACTGTCAGAAATTATGGTTGTGCCTGGCTCGATCCTCTCCTTAATCACCGAGAACAGTGTGTCACGATCCCGGGTTTCCACGGGACCCAGGAAAAACTCTCGTGATTTGCGGCAAACACCACCAAATACCCAATGGCCGTCTATTACTCGGCCAACGTTATATTTCCATTTGCCGAATTCTGACTCGTCAATTTCCACTATACAATTGTTGCTGCCAATTTTCTTGCTGCGCCGAAATACCCAATTAATCACCAACTTCCCTGCAAAAGGACGACCAATCGCATACAGTACCTTTATTTAATTTTAATTCAGAAATGGCTACTTCGTAGCAAAAACAATTTTGAGCCCACAAAACTATAAATTTCAAATAAGGTTCTAAGTCCAGTTTCACTTATGAAAACCAGGTACCCACAAACAAAGACACTTTATAGGAATAACGCTTAGGTCTACATCCTTTCGTAATGTAATATGTTTCTTATAATCTACCCTACACACTTCATGACAATGTGGACAAATTTTATTTTGTAAAATTAAATTGTGTCTCTGGCACAAATCCACTAGATTTCAATGTTCCCCGAATAAACTTAAACAAATTCATTGTAACTTAAGAAACAGTCAGGACAAGAAGCTAAAATTCCAACTTTTTGTGCAATATGAGATGACGTGCTGGCTACGGCCTCCATGTCTAAGAACGAAATGAAATGCCAGGGTAAGATAATGTATTGTCGCGCTGTGATTGGCCAAACGTGTAAGATGTCATAGTGGACTAGTTTGTCTGTGAATTATAGTCGTTACAGCGTTCATTTGAGCTAAAACAAGACACAGTCAACAATAACAACAGACAAGAGTAGCGTGAGTTTGATCGTCGATATTTCAACTGTTATTGAATTTCACTAAATTATCTCACTCGTATACCACTATTTACATACATTCCTACACATTCTAGTAAAAATACATTGAATATCACTGATATCTTCATGCAGATATATATATATATATATATATATATATATATATATATATATATATATATATATGTGTGTGTGTGTGTGTGTATATATATGTATGTATGTATGTATGTATGTATGTACATATATATATATATATATATATATATATATATATATATATATATATATATATATATATATATATATGTGTGTGTGTGTGTGTGTATGTGTGTTTGTGTGTGTGCGTGCGCATGTTTGTGCGTGTGTGTTCATGGACACCATTGTCGATAATCAGCATAATAAAAGACTTAAATAAACAACATTCATGAAACCCGACAAGACACTTAACAAAAATGCCAGACCACTTAAATATCATATCTATCTATCTACCTATCTAGTCTTCGTCATTACAATAAACTAATTGCATGCTATCTATCTCTCTCTCTCTCTCTCTCTCTCTCTCTCTCTCTCTCTCTCTCTCTCTCTCTCTCTCTCATGGATTTAGCAAACAACAAAAATTTTAAAAAGTTGATCCTCCACAAGATGAGAGGCTCAGGCACTGAACATAACAATTTGTATAAGTTCTGCAGCACATTGTGTCACAGAGCTATGACCTACCTCTTACCTTTGTTACTAATTAGTAATGAAAATGTCATTAAAGGTCAAGATGTTTAAATTACCGTTATTTTCTTCAACAAATATTTATCAGATATCTATATCAGGGCCATATAAATTAATGACATCTTAGCTATGGCCACTACATGTGTAGTTTACTTTGTTTATTTGTATTCTATTTACCAATTATTTGCTCTCTCTCTCTCTCTCTCTCTCTCTCTCTCTCTCTCTCTCTCTCTCTCTCTCTCTCTCTCTCTCTCTCTCTCTCTCTCTTAGCTTTCGATTCTCCAGTCCTTCACTAATCAAGTGATTCCCTTTCACTTCCTCGCTCTGATAAGCATATTGTTATTAAATGATGTATAGTCTCATAATGAGTGCTGTTTACTTTCCTATCCCTTCAATTCACACAATTTTTTCAATGTTATACATTATGCAATCAACACTGGAAAGTTCTATGACTGTTATTCGGCTAACTTACAGAAAAACTCTGAAATGACCCATTAGCTGTCAACCTACAGTATCAGCCTCCATACAGATTGCATGAATCACCTTTGCAAATACAGAATTTTTAGAGCAGTAGCCCAAACTTACCAAAAGAAAAAAAAAAAGTAACAGACCTTTGAATGATATCAATTTGAAGTGCTACCCCAACCAGCTTTAAAGCCTAATTTTAGTTAAAAGATTGTACCAGGAAATACCAAAAGATTCTCTCCAGTCACTGGTTAGAAAGTTCAAAGATGGGTTTTTGGTAGCCCGGAGTATTGTTTCTGAACTTGAGAAACATGTGCGAATGCATTCGTTGAAACTGTGTAGCAGTACTATGTCGATGTAACAACACCTTTTAGTATGCACCACTGGTGAAACTTCTAAAGGTAGTTTTAACCTCCAATACAGGTTTGTTGATTTTTCCTGCAGCTGTTCATAACTATGCAAACATTGGTAACATGATAAAGACTACATATTGATTAGGATTGCTCGAAGATGACATTAGCATTACTGGCCAGGGAAAATGTGTCGAAAGACATTTATCAGGCTGTTTATGGAACGGTAACAATATAGATGTTTAGCAACTGGGATTTCACTAAAACACCAATTGCACAATTGGATGTAAATACAACATTGCTGCCAGCAAGAATGGGGGAGCCCTGCCCTGCCAGCGGGAAGGGAGAGCACCGTCCTGACATCGGGAAGGGGGAAGCCCTGCCCTGCCAGCTGGAGGGGGGAGCCGCACCGTGCCAGCGGGAAGGGGGAAGCCCAGCCCTGCAAGTGGGAAGGGGGGAGCTCCTGCCCTGCCAGCGGGAGGGGGAAGCCTTGCCCTGCCAGAGGGAGGCGGGAAGCCCCACCCTGCCAGCGGGAAGGGGGAACTCACCTCTATTAGTGGGAAGGGGGGGAGCCCAACCCTGCCAGCGAAAAGAGGGGAACCCTACCCTGCCGGCAGGGGGAGAAGCCCCGCCTTGCCAATGGGAAAGGGGGAGTCCTGCCCATCCAATGGGAAGGGGGAGAGCCCCGCCCTGCCAGCGGGAAGGGGAAGCCCTGCCCTGTCAGCGGGAAGGGGGGAGCCCAGCCATGCCAGCGGGAAGGGAGAAGCCCCACCCTACCAGCTGGAAAGGGGAAGCCCCGTCCTGCCAGCGGAAAGGGTGGAGCCCCGTCCTGCCAGCGGGAAGGGGGAGCCCCTCCCTGCCAGCGGGAAGGGGGAAGCCTGCCCTGCCAGATGGAAGTGGGGAGCCCTACCCTGCCAGTGGGAAGGGGGTAGCCCCACCCTGCCGGTGGGAAAGGGGGAGACTCTCCTGCCAGTTCGAAGGGGGAAGCCTCGCCCTGCCAGTGGGAAGGGGGGAGCCCTACCCAGACAGCGGGAAAGGGGGAGCTCCACCATGCCAGCGGAGAGGGGGAGGCCCTCCGGGCTAGCAGGAAGCGGGCAGCCTCGCCGAGCCAACTATATAGAGTTCCTGTATCTAGCTTATTTTTAAAAAACATGAAGGCCTTTCGGAAATCTCTAACAGGCTCCAAAATCCGAAATAGTCTTCAAAACTCCCCCAACTCCTTGTTCCACTTCCATTTATGTTTTGTCATTTATAGGAGAGGTGAATGCTTCCCTGTCAGAGCTCCAAAAGATTCTTAGTCTCTCTGTTTAGAAAAATATAGAATACCGGTGCATTCCCAAATCAGTTTCAAATTGTCATTCATCTCAAGCAGAAATGTCAGAAAAGGTATAAAAGTCATTTTGATTGCTTTATTGACCAACCCAATTTTGCAAGCTTTTATCAGCAACTCGCCATGAGGCTATTAAAAAGGAAATAAGATTTGGGTTTTGCAGAAAATGCTTTGGTGAAAGTTAAGAGATTTGTTGAGTGTGCAACTTTGAAAGAAAACCTAAATACCTTGTCATACAGGGATCCACGACAAGTGAAATCAGGAAGGTTGTCATGAAAAGCAAAAGAAGAATCTTGAAGAATAATAAATGATTTATTTGAAAGGATTCGGACAGAAAATACATGAAGTTGAGGGAGAGAGGAAGGAGAACGGGAGAGAAGAAATAAAGAATCCGAAAAGGACAATTAGTTATTATTTGTTGATCAGACGTTACGGCGGATTTGTAAGGAGAATTCAAAGTCCCTAATGTTGAAGATCCAAAAATAAAGATTGTGCAGAATAAGGCGGAAGCTGCACAAAAGTAGAGAATATTGAAAGACCACAGAAAGATCTAAAATTCTTCAACCTGAAGTAATTTTTTTTTCTCTCAAAAAAAGGAAGGACTTCAAAGTAGAGGCACTCCAATTGGACGCCTTCCTTTTCAAAATCCCTAACAGGCTCCAAATTCGAAATAGTCTCCAAAACTCTCCCAACTCGTTGTTCGCCTCCAATTTGTCTTTCATCATCAATAGGTGAGTTGAATGCTTTCCTGTCAGAGCTCCAAAAGATTCTTAGTCTCTCTGTTAGGAGAAATATGGAATACAGGTGCATTCCCAAATCGGCTTCAAATTGTCATTTGTCTTGAGCAGGAATATTAGGAAAGGTAAAAAGACTGTTTTTATTCATTTTATTGATCAACCCAAATTTGCAAGATTTTATCACCGACTTGCCTCTGAGGCCATTAAAAAGGAAACAAGATTTGGGCGATGCAGAAAATGCTTTGGTGAAAGTTAGGAGAATTATCGAGTCTGCGACTTTGGAAGAAAACCAAAATAATTTATCAAAAAGGAATCAACGACAAGTGAAATCAGGAAGGCAGTTATGAGAAGCTAAACAAGAATCTTCAAGACTAATAAGGGATTTATTTGAAAGGATTCGGACAGAAAATACAGGAAGAAGGAGACAGGAAGGAGAACGGGAGAGAAGAAATAAAGAATCCGAAAAGGAAAACAAGTTATTATTTGTTGATCACTTTACGATTGTGCCTATTTGAAATGAAAAAGTAAAGTCTATAATGTTGAAGATCCAAAAATAAAGATTGGGCAGAATAAGGCGGAAACTGCACAGAAGTAGAGAATATTAAAGGATCAGAGAAAGCTAAAATTCTTCAATCTGAAGTACTTTTTATTCCCTCTAAAAGAAAGAACTTCTAAGGAGACACACTCCAGTTAGGCGTCTTCCTGTTAGCACGCTCTGATAAGAAAAATAATTATCTAGGACCGACAAAGGAATGTGTTTTGGATCGGAGATTTTTGGTTTACGGCGCCCCGGATTTGAACTTCGGGCTCCAGCTTCGGTCGTCATTTTGTGTCAACCTCATCATCATCTGTCTGTCGTCAGTGTTCGTGTCATCCAACATAAGTTACAGCTTTTAAAAGATACAACAAACGCTCCGTTCCCCTTACGGGCTGCCAACGCAAGGCCCGTGATCTGCCTTGTATATAGGTGGGCCAATCTAAATCATCATCATCAGGATAGGCAATCTGAGACATGAGACCTCTTACGGTCTTTATAAAAAGGATATTTCAATTGAAAATGGATCAATGGTTTAATTGGGTACCGTCGTCATTAAACGCCTTCGATATGTTCGTCAAAAGAAATTCGACCAAGAAGCGAAACGGCAGGAGGAGAGGAGCTTGTCAAATGAATACTCTGAGGAAAGAGTTTGTTGCCATTCATATATATATATATATATATATATATATATATATATATATATATATATATATATATTATAGTCACGAAAGGAGAGCCGTGTTTGTGTTTTTATTTTTCTTTTCGTGGCTATAATACTTAATTATTTTATACTCATCACGTGTTAGCATTTGTGATTTCTACGTGCACACACAAACAAACACACACATATACACACACACACACACATATATATATATATATATATATATATATATATATATATATATATATATATATATATATATATATATATTTATATATATATATATATATATATATATATATATATATATATATATTCATATATACATATATATATGTAGATCTGTATATATATATATATATATATATATATATACAGATCTACATATATATATATATATATATATATATATATATATATATATATATATATATATATATATATATATACATTTAGAGGTGTTTTTCAAATTTAAATAAGCCATATATTATACTCATTTAATATCTGGATTCTCTCTATACCTCAGGATCAGAGAACCAAGGGGGAATCAACTCAGAGATAATAGGTTCTGGTTGGCCAGGGAATCGAACCCTGGTCCGAGAAACTGGTACGAAAATTGGTATTACACACACACACACATATATATATATATATATATATATATATATATAATATATATATATATATATATATATATATATATATATATATATATATATATACATATGTATATTATGCCTGTTGTAGAATTGGGGAATGTGTTTGAGGTAGCCCAAGCCTGCTAATTATTGCCCAATTTCCGTCACTGCCATATTATGTTTTTTTTTTCTTTTTTTTAATGTGGTTGGCCTAGAAATCAAGCTCTTTGCATATTAAGATGGTGCTACTCTCCTGAATCTAAATCTCAATATACTACACACATAACAACTAATGTATCTGTTTCTAGTGTACTGTAGGACAAAGACCTGAGACACATCACTTCATGTCTGGGTATTTTTCTGGCTCGATATATTTAGATCATTATATTATGTAGTCCTCAATACACCTAAAGTGCTCTGTAGAAAGAATTTCCTGTTTTCTTCTTTTTAAATCAACCAAGATTTTTCCGTTAATGAAATAGTGATAGAGGAACGAGTCATAAATTGTATGAAAAAATCTGAGTGACACCACTCATTCATGGAAGCATGCTTCACAATGTAAGATTTTTTCTTTTTTTTATGGATATTGTAATATCGAATTGTAAGGGAAATGGAATACAGTGCTCCAAATCCCTATCACTGAATCCAGCTAATGAATATCTTGTTTTGGCTTCACGCAAATATCAGTTCCAGGTTGGAATGGTCCAGTAAAGGTGTTCCAAGCTGCCGCGCAGGAGAGATTTCTTTTCTGGAGGGATAATGAGAAGCTAGGAACTAATAATGACCGTCTAAGATGAGCACCGGAGGGGAAGGCCATTCATTTTGAAAATAATGAGAATGTTTGATTAATAAATGAATAAAGAATGAAAGAAAGGACAATAAATGATAAAGAAAAAAATAGGGGGACAAAAATGTTAAAGAATAAATACTTAACAAGACATGTCAAGGGATAGAAGAAGCTCAGAAAATAAAATCTTATGAGAGAAAATATCTAGGAATCACTCCTCAGCTGTGTGATTTAGTGATGAAAAGGACAATCAAATATTTATTTTCGAGATATTTCAATATTTGGTTTTTCCCTTCCCCGCTTACTGCATCAGCTGTAGAAATTATGGTTCAACTATTATCTTGATAGGTGGAGGAGCTGGTATGGATGGATATTGCTGGAACACTTCGAACTACATGAATAGTGATGTGTTTTTCGCTCGTTAAGCGCCCATATACCTAGAGCAGGGGTCCCTAACCTTTTTGCGTAAAGGGCCACATTATCATTCGAAATACAGATGAGGGCTGAATATTAGAATTATCCTTACTATCGAAGAAAGTTCACATTTATTTGTATATTATTCATCTTTTGAGTTTAGTTTAAGTTAAGAGTCTTACACTCTTATGCCAGCCATTGCTACGTAGGTATATTCCTATAAATTAAAAAAAAATCTTAATAGTAGCTCATGTTTTATTGTAGAATTTGTTCAAGAAAATAATGAGTTATTGAAAATTCTATGTATCTTATCTTTAATGGGAAACTTGATGCAGCATCTTATTTGCAAGCTTAGCAATATCTATTTCTACATTTGTAACAGAAAGTCTCAAAATTTGGTGAAGATGCTCCTCAGTAAGTTTATATCTAAGTTGGATTTTACTAGTTTCATTTTTGAAAATGTTTGCTCACAGATATAATGTATATGTATTACCGAAGACTGAAAACATGCCAAAAGCAAACTTTTTTAAGTCAGAATATTCTTCTGGTAGACTGGAATAAAATTCCAAAAGGCTATTGTCTTGAAACGCGGTTTTCAGGGCATCATTGGCTTGCAAACCAATTATTTGCATTTGATAAATTCCTGGAATATCTTCTGGTTATACACTGAAACGGTTCTGAAACAATTGAATTTCCTGCTTATGACCATAGAAGTCCTTAAATCTATTTGAAAATTCTTCTTTTAAAAGTTCCATTGCCTTGGTACATTTTTATTTTGAGGCAGTTGAATTATTCCTTTTCTCATTCTGCAACACTTTACAACAGGGAAAATGTATAAAGTTTCATCACTGAACTGTTTCATAAAAAATATCTAGTTTATTTTCAAATGCTTTCACCTCAGTAAACATATCTGATACCAATTTTCTATTACCTTGCAGTCTTATGTTCAAATTATTCTAATGATCAGTTATATCAGATAAGAAAGCTAAGCAGAAAACCCAGTCTGAATCTGAAAATGGTTCTGGAATCCTTCTCTTTTCAGTAAGAAATATTTCAGTTTCATGACGAAGAGCAAAAAAACGCCTGAGAACTTTTCCTTTGCTGAGCCATCTCACTTCAGTACGGTACAATACATCACCATACTCTGAATCTTTTTCAGATAAAAATGTCTGAAACTGTCTATGATTCAAACCATGACATCAAATGAAATTCACAGTTGATACGACGGCGTTCATATCTTCAAATTTAAGAACCTTACTGCACAGTACCTGCTGATGAATAATGCAATGGAACTTCAGAGGAGGGGTGCCATTAGCCTTAGCGACTTCATTGCAGATTTTCTTGACCAACCATGTTTTATTTCAAACCATGTTTCTTGCTCCATCAGTGGTTACACTTTTTAGCTTGGCCCAGCTTAAATCAAGGTTATTTACCGCCTGATGTACTTCTAAATAGAGATTTTCTGATGTAGTATCTTTCATACTTCAAAGGCCACACAAATCTTCTACAACCTGAAAGATTTTGTCAACACCTCTAATAAAAATCAGAAGTTGTGCTTTATCCAAAATATCATTGTTTTCATCCATAGCTAAAGAAAAAAATTGAAAACTGTATGCTTTCTCGGATAATGTTGAAAACACTTCTCCACTTAAATCTTCCATACGCCTTGTGACTGCTGAAGCAGACAAACTTACATTTTGAAAGGGTGACAACTTTTCTGGTCATATTTCTTTGACCGTTTTTATCATGCACTCTTTAACAAATTCCCCATCAGTAAGTGGCTTTCCTTTTTCACATAAATACTTGGTAACCTGGTAGCTGGCACGGCACGAACACATGATTCGATCTCAATAGCTTTGCTTTTAAGAGATTCTGTTGAGCAGACATTGATTATTTTCAAAGAAGATATCTTGTTTGAGCGCACATCACCTTGAAGTGAAAAATAATTCTTGTGCTGTGATTCATAATGTCTCTTGATATTAAATGTCTTTAAGGTCTTTATTCTTTCGTGACATAAAAGACACAATGCACTGTCATCATGTGAAATAACAAAGTAGTCAAAAGTCCAACTCTCATTAAACACACGACCCTCCACATCTATCTTCCTTTTTTTACGGTTGGATAACATTTTTAAATCCTGTAAGAGAGAAATTTAATGGCTTTATTAAGAGCATATGTAGATAAGAATATGTATATGTGGATATGTACATACCAGTGTGTATAGGTACATAATGTATGTATACATATGTGTAAGTGTATGCATGTATTTATACCAGTATATGTACATATATGAATTATATATACATACATACACACATATTATATATATATATATATATATATATATATATATATATATATATATATATATATATATATATATATATATATATATATATATATATATATATATATATATGTGTGTGTATAAACATTTACATACATTTTACATTTGTATATATACACATAAACAAGTATACATATTATTTATATACATATACATACATAATAGGCTACATGTGTATATATAGGTCTACATATACACGCCAAACAGTAAATGTTTTCTATTCTGGATGGGACATATTTATACGGTAAAGGTGTTTGCAAATATTTTCAAAACAGTTTACAAACAATGTTTTCTAGAGAGGCCAGGCCTTTACAAAATTATTTCTGTTTAACACGCTGTCAATATATATCTAGTTCAGTAATTTGAAAAACGGATTTTGAGCGAAGCGAAAAATCTATTTTTGGGTGAGATAGCCATGTCGTCCTGATGGAAGGTTCCTTAGTAGCTTCCTTAGTGTATATATGACTACAGTGGATATTCCCAGAGAATTAAACTAAAGGTTTCCAGAATTCTAATTTCTGGCGCGAGTACCCTTAAGCTTTCCCTTTAGGATATCGTATAATAACAGGGGACGTATTCTTGACACGCCACATAGCTATCTGCACCCCACATAGCGTTTACGCTTCGAGGGGGAAGTTGGCGGCAAGATATGGGAGGAGCTGTTACAAAGTTCTCCTCCTCCGTTACTGTTATTGGTACTCAGATGACGCCATAAGCGACGCCATCTTGGCTGACGTCATCACCGCCAGCGAACTCCATTCCTTTTGGCATCAAGGCCAGCCCCCATGATAGAGTGTTACGATCCCATAACAGATTGTAAGAAATAATTCTTTCCAAAACTACTGTTTTGGGTTATTTCATATTCTTCAGATACCATAGTTCCCTAATCATATGTCAATATTACTGTTACAGCAGGTGACGTTGGAGGCGTGAGGTGTACTTCAGGGGGACACGGAACTCTGCAGTAGACGAGAGTGGACGTTTGAATAGATGTGCGTTGCGAGTGTGATTATGGCTATACTTCAGTGATCGTTCTGGGTATCGTGCATCATTGGCTACGAAGGTAGTGAGTTTATTTAGAAAGCGCGCTTTGTGGAAGCTGAATGCTTCAATGGACTTGCACGGTATAGGTTCCCAGATGATATAGTTGATGAGGATTGGCCTCAATGAGGAAGTTAGCCCTGTTGACTGTTGGTAGCAACGATGTGTTATGTCCCTCTTGCAGATGTTCCCGTGGGGTGTCCCCCTGATCATTTGGATCAGTATTATTAATTACATAATACTTGCCTCACCTCTGTTTAAGAAACTGTAACTTACAGAATTTCATCAACTATTGTAACTTTCAATTGGATTGTTTGTAACTTTTTTCATTACTTCCTTTATACGTTTATGGGTTCTTTTTTTGGTTAATAATTATTTAAAATGTTTTGGTATGTTTTATTATTCCACTCTAATGTCTCTGCTGAAGATCATTATTATTAAAGCTCAAGCTATATATGTATAAAGTGATAAAAGGTCAACAATTAAATATGTTATGTGCCGGAATCTGTCGGCAATAAACTTTTAAGTATTTAAGAATTGGTCCGTAACATATTTTTGGCATCCTCAGCGGGATCTTCAGCAGTGTCATTGAGTTGGATTGTATAATTAATGATAAAAACATGGAAATTGAAACTACTGACGATGCCGCTCGTTTTCTTAGTAGAGACAATTGGCGTAGTAAATTGTTTACTATTAAAAAGTCGGAACTGCTGGTTGTGTCGGATTATTTAGAGTTGGATTTTACGCTTAGTAGTACTAATGATGACATAAGGAAAGGTATTATAGCGCATCTTGTTCCGGATGGAGTGGACGTTGACTTCAAGCTTTTGGAAGAAGAAATCGACGAAGACTGTGAGGTAGTGAAGCTTCGACTGAAACTTGATTATAAAAAACTCGAGTTTGAAGATGAACAGAACCGGCGTGAACATGAACTTAGTATGAAGCAGTTAGAAAATGAACAGCAGAAACGTGATCATGAGTTGGAGTTGGCCAGGCTGACCGGTTCCCAATCTCCCATTTCTGGTAATGAAGATTCCCGTATGTTGAAGTACGTACCAAAGTTTGACGAGAGTGACGTCGTAGAATTTTTCATAGCTTTTGAGGAGGTAGCGGCAAATTTCAATTGGAGTGAGAATAAGTGGGCATTCATGGCTCAGACTGCTTTCTCCGGGAAAGCCCTAAAGGCTTGGGCTTCTCTGTCGTTAGAAGATAGTAAAGATTATGCTAAAGTGAAAGAAGCCATTTTAAGGATTTATGAGATGGTTCCTGAAGCCTACAGAGTAAAGTTTCGTTACAGTCGAAAATCCTCCAATCAAACTTTCGTGGAGTTTGCTCGTGAAATGGAGAAACATTTTGAAAATTGGTTGAGATCCAGCGATGTCAATTGTGAGTATGCTAAATTGTGTCAGTTAATGTTATTGGAAAATTTTAAGCACAATTTGCCTAAAGACCTTTGCATTTTCTTAGATGAAAAGAAAATTGACAATTTAGCGAGTGCTGCTCGGTTAGCTGATGGGTATGTGATAACTCATAATAGTTATTCTAAGCCTGCTGCTAAAGGTAAATATAATACTTGTGAAACTGTTAAATTGCCTACAGGGGTTAACGTAACTGCTAATGATGGTAATCAATTTAAGAATAGTCCTGCTTCTCCCCAAAAGCATTTTAAATCTAAGTACCAGGGCAGGGTAACTTGCTTTTGTTGTGGTAAAAATGGGCATATAGCTACTAAGTGTCCTAAAAGGGATTCTGCCATGCTCGTTAATAATAAACAGATAGTGGATGACGACTTTAAGTGGTTTAAATCTCAAGGTAAAATCAGCACACTTGAAAGTTGGCAAGAGGGTCATAATGTCAATGTACTTAGAGATACAGGGTCTTCTCAATCTTTAATTCTACGGAAAGCCATTCCAGTGGGAAGTAATTGGTTGAATGAGCATAAACTTATTAAAGGTGTTGGAAACGAGTGGATATCTTGCCCGGTAGTTGAACTGTATTTTTTTTCAGACATTGTTGCCAGGGAGGCTAAGTTTGCGGTTGTTGATACTCTCCCCATACCTGAGGTTGATGTTGTTTTGGCAAATGATCTTGCTCAAGGTAAAGTAAGTTGTAATCCGACAGTTTTTGCCAATCCACAGGTGTTAGTACCTAAACCTGAAACTGTGCTTGTGACAACTAGGTCAGGCAAAAGTACCGATTTTGAAGTTGAGCATCCTGATTTGGAGAGTTTATTTAATGCAGATTCATTAGATCACGTAAGTAACAATAAATCTATTTGCTCTGAAAAAGTAATGAATTGGAATAGAAATGACCTAGTAAGGGTTCAAAATGAAGACATTGAGATTAAAAATATTAAAATTAAGTTGAAAGAGGGTAAAGGAGTAGATTATGAAGTGGATAATGAAGTTCTCTATAAAGTAATTGTTCCTATTCGGAAACGAGAGGGAAATCTGTTGAAGCATAGGGTAATTGTTGTACCTTCTAAATTCAGAAATGGTATATTAAGAAAAGCTCATGAGGATTTGTTTGCTGGTCACTTGGGTATTACTAAAACCTTTGATAGGGTTAGGACAAATTTCTATTGGAAAGGTCTGAAAAGAGATGTCAAGAAATATTGTAAGACGTGTCACCAGTGCCAAATTTCTGGTAAGCCTAATATGGTGATTCCTAAGGCTCCCCTTTCTCCCATTCCTTCTTTAGGAGAACCCTTCGAGCATGTAGTCATTGATGTTGTGGGTCCCTTACCTCGTTCGAAAGTAGGGTCTGAGTACATATTAACTATCATAGACAGGTTAACCAGATATCCCGAGGCTATCCCTCTTAAGTCCCAGAAAGCTAGGGTCATTGCCAAACATTTGATCAATTATTTTTCTAGGTTTGGTCCTCCTAAAACCATCCAGTCTGATCGTGGAACTAATTTTTTATCTAAACTATTGCTGCAGCAGTTTAAGAATTTTGGAATTGAACATAAACCTTCTACTCCATACCATCCGGAGTCACAGGGAATTGTAGAAAGATTCCACCAAACTTTGAAGGCAATGATTCGGAAGATGTGCAATGAAAAGGTTGGTTTGTGGGAAGAATATCTTCCTTATTTGCTGTTTGCAGTGCGGTCTATACCAAATGAGACAACAAATTTTGCTCCATTCAACTTGGTGTTTGCGCATAAAGTAAGAGGGCCATTAGACTTGTTAAGGGAAGTTTGGGAAGGTAATGGGCCGAGCGAAGTGAATATTGCTGATTTAATTAATGATGGTAAGGGCAAGCTTTACGAAATGTGGGAAATAGCAAAGAGTAATTTACTGAAGAGTCAAAGCAAGATGAAGTCTTTGTATGATTTAAAATCTAAGGAAAGGGTCTTTGTTCCTGGAGATAAAGTACTGGTTTTGTCACAGGGTGTAAGAGGTTCGTTACAGAATAAGTTTTTGGGACCCTTTGAAGTTCTAAGCAAAGTGAATGATTTGAATTACATTATTAAGCTTCCTGATCGTAATTTGCAATGTCATATTAACATGTTAAAAAGGTACTTTGAGCGAGAGAAAACAGTGGTTTTGTCTGTTTCAGAGGAGGTTAATTCGAAATGTGTAACTTCGGAGAAAGAATTTGCTTGGCCGGGTAATAATTCTGTTTTGTTACCTAATGTGTGTAGAAGTCCTATCCTGAGTACTAACCAAATTAATGGATTACTGAAAGTGTTAATGAAGTTTCCCGAGACTGTCAAAGATACACCAGGTAGAACCACTTTAGTACAGCACGATGTTGAATTAGAGAGTGAAACGCCAATTGAGCAAGCCCCTTATCGCTTAAATCCTGTTAAGAAAGAATTTGTTGAAAAGGAAATAAACTATTTGCTAACTAATAATTTAATTACACCCAGCAGCAGTTCGTGGAGCTCAGCAATTGTAGTTGTTGCAAAGGAGAATGGACAAAGTCGATTATGCATTGATTATCGCAAGGTCAACAAAGCAACAAAGGCAGATTCTTTTCCTATTCCGCGTGTTGACGATTGCATTGATAAGGTAGGAAATTCAAAGTTCATTACGAAAATTGATCTCCTAAAAGGATATTACCAGGTCCCTTTGAGTAATCGAGCAAAGGAGGTATCGGCGTTTGTGACAGCTGATGGTTTGTATCAATTCGAAGTGATGCCCTTTGGCATGCGGAACGCCGCTGCCACTTTTCAACGATTAATGGCCATGGTTACTCGGGTAATAAAAAATTGTGTTGTTTATATTGATGATATCATCGTTTATTCTAATGACTTTGAAACCCATCTGGTGATTTTGGAGGAATTGTTAACTGCTCTGTCCAATGCTGGTTTGGTGATTAATCTCAGCAAGTCTGTCTTTTGTGAAGCTACTGTAACCTTTTTGGGTCATGTAGTTGGGAAAGGTGAAGTACTTCCGAAAGAGGTTAATGTTGCAAAGATTAAAGAATTCCCTGTACCTTCATCAAAGAGAGAATTGCAGAGATTCTTAGGAATGGCTGGTTACTACAGCCGTTTCGTTGCTAATTATTCAGATGTTGTTGCACCTTTAACCAACTTGTTGAGAAAGCATTCCAAATTTGTGTGGGATGACAAATGTAAAGAGTCATTTGAAATAGTTAAATGTGTATTGACTTCTAGTCCCGTTCTCAGGGCACCAAACTTTGAACTTCCTTTTAGCCTTGCGGTAGATGCCTCGGATCAAGGGGTAGGTGCTGTTCTGCTGCAGGTGTGTGAGGATGGAGTAAGTCATCCGATTTCATATTTTTCTAAAAAATTGAATAAGCCTCAGGTTAAGTATTCAGTGATAGAAAAAGAGGCTCTTGCTCTTATATTAGCTCTTCTGCATTTCGAAGCATATATTAGTGCTCGGAGTGGTAAAGTTATAGTATATACAGATCACAATCCACTGAAATATATCCAGCAGTTCAATAATAAAAATCGTAGACTTACCTGCTGGGCAATGTTTTTGCAGGATTATAATTTGGAAGTTATTCACATTCCTGGCAAAGATAACAATATACCAGATGCCCTGTCTAGAATGTAATGATGTTATCCCGCATGTTTGCTTTGTATATGTAATTAATCTGCTTGCTTTTCTATTGAGAATTTTGTAAGGTATCCTATGTTTTGTTTAGTCTGTAGATTGTATACTTTGCATGACTATTGTAAAGGAATTATTGTGTGCAACTTTGTTTTTCTTTGTGGAGATAAGGTTTGGAAAGAAATCTGCAGGTTATATTGCTACTAAGATTATTTTGCTTGCTAGCATTCACTTTAATAAAATCAATGTGATTTTTTGTTAAGGGTGGGGGTGTTACGATCCCGTAACAGTTTGTAAGAAATAATTTTTTCCAAAACTACTGTTTTGGGTTATTTCATATTCTTCAGATACCATAGTTCCCTAATCATATGTCAATATTACTGTTACAGCAGGTGACGTTGGAGGCGTGAGGTGTACTTCAGGGGGACACGGAACTCTGCAGTAGACGAGAGTGGACGTTTGAATAGCTGTGCGTTGCGAGTGTGATTATGGCTATACTTCAGTGATCGTTCTGGGTATCGTGCATCGTTGGCTACGGAGGTAGCGAGTTTATTTAGAAAGCACACTTTGTGGAAGCTGAATGCTTCAATGGACTTGCACGGTATAGGTTCCCAGACGATATAGTTGATGAGGATTGGCCTCAATGAGGAAGTTAGCCCTGTTGACTGTTGGTAGCAACGATGTGTTATGTCCCTCTTGCAGATGTTCCCGTGGGGTGTCCCCCTGATCATTTGGATCAGTATTATTAATTACATAATACTTGCCTCACCTCTGTTTAAGAAACTGTAACTTACAGAATTTCATCAACTATTGTAACTTTCAATTGGATTGTTTGTAACTTTTTTCATTACTTCCTTTATACGTTTATGGGTTCTTTTTTTGGTTAATAATTATTTAAAATGTTTTGGTATGTTTTATTATTCCACTCTAATGTCTCTGCTGAAGATCATTATTATTAAAGCTCAAGCTATATATGTATAAAGTGATAAAAGGTCAATAAATTAAATATGTTATGTGCCGGAATCTGTCGGCAATAAACTTTTAAGTATTTAAGAATTGGTCTGTAACATAGAGTAAGATCGGGAGGGAGCCTGCAAAGGCCTAATAGAGAATAAGGGCGGGTCCATCAGGATGACATAGCTATCTCACCCAAAAATAGATTTTTGCTTCGCTCAAAATCCGTTTTTTAGGCTTAGGCCATGTCGTCCTGATGGAAGTGTTCCAGAGAATTAATGTATCGTGGATTTTCCCTTCAGTAGTGGCTTCGACTTCTAGACAATATTCCTGAGGTCTAATGACCCAAGAGACATGTGACATTACTGGTATATGTCACTTCAGCTAAGCATGCACTATGTTACTGCTTCCTGCCCCCCAGCAGGGATGAGTCCTATTGGACTTATAGAAAGTCTCGAAGTTGCATGATAAATGAAACTCACCCAGCATCAAGAAGTACCTGCTCATCCCAGAGCAAGGTAATAGGTACGGTAAGTATAACGTGTTGGAATAAATTACCTCAGTCTAGATGAGTTTGTTTAAGTGGAGGAACAATAGAATTTCATCGTTCAATCATTTTATACAGAACAGAGGGATAGTAAAACTCTCAAAGAGTATTTTATTACAATGTTAGGGCGAAATTAGACGCACGAAAACAGCAAATTCATTTATTGGGCATAAATAAGAATTAGCATACATAAAAGTAATAAATGTAAATTGTAATGGAATGTAAATTAGTTACATAGACTTGGGACATTAATAGAAATAGTTGTGGTATCTGAAAAGGAAAACTTGCTATCACACATGTTAATTCCATAGGAATTATACTAAGGTGAAATCACATAGACTAAACACTTGTGCCACGTGTTCCAAACATGAAGTATATATAAGACATTTTAGAAAGACATTATAGTCTTTCTAGAATGTCTTATATATACTTCATGTTTGGAAAACGTGGCACAAGTGTTTAGTCTATGTGACTTTACCTTAGTATATTTAGAACAGTCCGCAGTGTCACTCGGTGACACTATTTTCCCTATGTTGCGCATTAGGGTCAACACAGACACCCTTAGAGTTAGAGTCCCATATAACTCACTGTTCATCGCAGCACTAAGCAGCAGGTTTTAACACACTACCTGCAGTTACCACGAAGTGTTTAATTTCTTGCACCTGCTTCGTGTAGTGTTTAAAGAACACTCTCGATGACTTCCATCCCATGAATGAGCGAAGACTCTCGAAGTCCATCGACTGGAAAAAATTCAGGGAAGAAGCGACTTTCCTGGGATCGTGACCTGCGGGTGTACTGTCAGGATCCGCTCTGCGAATGAAGTAGGTGATCTTCGCCCTTAGTTGTTTAAGTGACAAGTCAGAACCCGATGTTTCCCCTTTAAAGAGCTGTCCTCCACCGAAGTCCTAAGTTCATTCGAAGATAGACCTTTAGGCTCTCCACTGGGCACAGGGAGACATCTTCCTTCAGAGGGCAGATTCTCCAGGGATCCCACCTCTTGATGGGTAGCTCGTTCTTGGCGAGAAACGTTAGGTCAGGAAAGAGGGCGAGTTTGCCTCTTTCTGTTAACTGGATCTGGCATTCTTCCCTTGATAATGCCGTAATTTCACTAACTCTAGCCCTGAGGCTAGAGCAAACAAGAAAATCACTTTCTGAGTCATATCTTTCAGAGGGCAAGTTTCGTTGTCCAAACTTGAGGCAAAATGTAGCACCTTGTCAAGAGACCAGGAGATGGGTCTCGGCGGGGCTGCGGGTCTGAGTCTAGCACATGCCTTCGGCAACTTGTTGAAGATTTCACTAGACAGGTCTATTTGGAAGGAGTATAGTAAGGGTCTTGTCAGGGCCGATTTGCAAGGGGAAATCGTGTTGGCTGCCAAGCCTTGTCCATGAAGGTGAATGAAGAAGGACAAGCAAAAATCCATTGATATTTCCTTAAGATTTCTTGCCTTGACAAAGGCCACCCATTTCTTCCAAGATGACTCATATTGCCTTCTGGTAGATTTTGTTTTATATTCCTCAAAGAAGTCTAAGCTTTCCTTCGAGATCCCAAACCTCTTCTTGACGGCTAGGGAGAGAAAATCAGGAGATGAAGGTCTCGGATTTTCTGTGATGAAGCGAAGACAGTCGACTTCTGAACTTGTTGGGATAGAACTGGGTCCGGCAGGAACCAGTTGCTCCTGGGCCACTTGGGAGCCACTAGGGCCGCTATTCCTTGAAAGGATCTCAGTTTGGTGAGGACTTTTAGCAGAAGGTTGGGTGGAGGAAACAGGTAAATCTTGGTCCATCTGTTCCAATCCAGGAACATGATGTCCACCGCTTCCGCTCGGGAGTCCTTGTATGGGGCCACGTAGCGAGGAAGTTTCTTGTTGTCGCTCGTTGCGAAGAGGTTGATCTGCAGTTCCGGGACTTTTAGGGAGATGAAGGAGAATGAGTCTGCATCTAGGGACCATTCTGACTCTATCGGGGCTGTCCTGGATAAAGCATCCACTGTCACGTTGCGGAATCCTAGTAGGTGAACTGCTGATAGGTGGCATCTTTTCTTCTCCGCCAGGCGGAAGATGGGCAACAACACTTGGTTGAGTTGGGGTGATCTTGAGCCATGACAATTGAGACATCTGACCACTACGTTGCTGTCCAGGGTCAGTCGGATGTGGACTGAGGGACGTGGGGACAGCCTCTTCATGGTGAGAAGGACTGCCATGGCCTCTAAGATGTTGATGTGGAACGTCTTGAATAGGGGAGATCATGTTCCTTGAACTTCTAGCGATGCGTCCGTAAGCATGACGACCGAGGGTGGAGGTAGTTGAAGAGGTACCGACCTTTTCAGATTCTTTGCCTCTGACCATGGCTTGAGGAGTGATCGTAGCCGAGTCGGCAGAGGTCTCTTGAGATCTCTTCGATCGTTTGATGCGTATCTTCTCAAGACTCCCGATGCATCTTTTAGCTGTGCTCTTAGCAATGGGTCTGTCACTGAAGCAAACTGGAGGGAGCCGAGCACACGTTCCTGTTATCATCTTGAAATCCGTTTGGATTTGAGAAGTCTCTTGACAGATCTTGCTATTTCCTTTCTCTTCTTCAGTGGAATGGAAAGACAGTGTGACTGGAGGTCCCAATGGATGCCTAGCAATTGGAACTTCTGAGCTGGAGAAAGTCGAGACTTTTTGGTGTTCATCTTGAAGCCCAAATGTTTGAAGAATTGGATCACCTTTGTGGAAGCTTGCAGGTATTCTTCTTCTGATGCTGCCCACACCAGCCAATCGTCCAGATAAGCCATCACCTGGACGCCTTGTAGGCGTAGTTGTTGAATGATTGTCTTTGCGAGCTTCGTGAAGATCCTTGGGGCTATGTTTAACCCGAAGGGCATGGCTCTGAAGGCGTACTGTCTTCTTTGAAGCCTGAATCCTAGGTAGGAGGAGGTCTGGCGATTCATTGGAATGTGCCAGTAGGCATTGGAAGAATCAGTGGAAAACTGGTGGTGGTGTTTCCCAGCTCCAGCCTATTCCGTTCTTGATGATACTGTGAGCCCAGGGATCGAAGGTCCAACGATTCTGGAAGAGGCGAAGTATTCCTCCCACTGGAAGCATCTCATTGCTTCTGGTTGCCGGAGGGTTTACCTCCTCGACCGCCTGCTCCCCTGCCTCCTCTCCCTCTGGAGGGATGTCTAGAGGAGTCTCTGCCAGTGCCTCTACATCTGGGACAAAAGGTAGTCGACCGCCTTTAGTAGGCAGGCGTGAAGGCTGGTGACTGAGTCACCACCGGCTGGGGTACCAGTTGGAAGGTTTGTTGGGGCTGAGCCACCAACTGGGGAGCAGCAGTTGCAGGAAGCTAGTGTTTAGCCTAACAAGGCTGTGGTCACGGCTTCTTGGACGTTTTCTTCGGTTGGGGGCCCTCATCTGGAGAAGATTTCCTCTTTGCTGACATGCCCCACTTTTGGAGAAGGTTCCTGTTCTCTGTGGCAGCCTTGTCAACAATCTCTTTCACTAAGTCATTGAGGAAGAGATCTTTCCCCAAAATGTTGGAGGAAATCAGCTTGCTTGGTTCGTGTTTTACTGCCGCAGACGCAAACACAAACTCTCTGCAGGCTCTCCGTGCCCTGACGAAGCTATAGAGGTCTTTCGTCAGAGTAGCTAGGTGGGTCTTGGCTAAGACCATGTAGATGCCTAGGGTCCTGTGTTCCCCAGCCATCGTCTCCATAATCACCTGGAGGGAAAGGGAGGCGGCCAGCCTCTCTTTCGTGTCCTACTCCCGACGAAGGAGATACACGGAGAGCTTGGGGAGGTTCTCACTGAACTGTCGTCCAGCGATATCGGCCTCCAACTTTCCCACGGAGAAAGTTAACTGGATGTCTTTCAAGTTTTTGTTGTCGGGGGGTAGGGCGAGGGAGAGGGGCCTACATTCCTCCAATGTAGGGCAGGGTTTCCCTTTCTCCACCGCCTTCAGTACTGCTAGAAGAGACTTCTCCGCAAACGGGAAAACCATGGTGTTTGGAGCAAGAAAGGACGGGTGTTTCTTCCTAAGGGCCGGCACCTTAGAGTTGGTGTAGCCCTTGTCCTTCAAACAGCCGGCTAGCAGTGATTGAGCCTTAGCGTGGTCAAACACAATGACCTCCTTAGAAACAGGTTCTGACTTGAGGCAGATGTAGCAGTCCGGATATGCCTCAAAGCTAGGCCAGAATTCCTCCTCTTCAAGGGGGACGGCCTATCGTTGACGAAAATCCTGCCACTTGTGACAGGCATGTGCTCAGCATGCCTCCATGCCTCACGGAGCCGGTAAGAAGGTCCTTAACGTTCATCTTCCTCTGAGGTTCACGTTGCTTCGTCAATCGGAGGATTTCTTTCTTGAAATTCTCATCCCTCTTGCGGAACCTCTCCTTGAGGATCGCCATCATGGCCTGAAAATTGTCCATGGAGTCGTCCGCTCTTGTGGGCATAGGAGTGGACGATGTAGAGGGGACTGGTTCCAAGATGATTACGGAAGCGACGGAGGGCGCAGAGGCGCCTTCTTCTTCAGAGTCAGGAACCGTTCTAGGTTCCTCCTCTTGACCCTCGGCCATCAGGGTCCTCTCGGTGATATCCGACACCTCTGACATCCTGTCATCGTCGTCGAGATGGATGTCCTGGGGTGCGTCTGAAACATCTGGGTCGACCGTCAGTTGGACGCAAGGGATCTCAGGTTTGGGGATGACAGCATCCGCAGATGCCTTAGGAAAGAGCATAGCTCTCATCTTCTCGCTGGAAAGATAGGGCCCCGTGGCATTCTTTTGGAAACCACGCACCCACTTGCGCAGTTTCTCACGAGCGATGTCCCTTGACTCCGCAGACAGGGGAGCCTCAAACGACTCATGGAGCAGGTCTTTGCAAGTAGTGCAAACCTGCAGGTCCTAGTTCCTAAGAGATCCCTGGGTGACGGAGCAGCTGGCGTGGGTTCGGCACGCAAGATGGCCGTAGAAATCACGGCGCCGGACGCTGCAGAAAGCGCTCTCACACCGGATGAACTCCTCCTGTAAAGAAAGAAAGGGTACATGTGTATGTGGGAGTCTATAATGATAGTCTTAGAATAATTCTAGATTAGTCTTAATGTAATCTTTATTATAATATATGATTTCTTTCCAAGTGTTAGCTTAGGATAGGTAAACTAGAAATGAAGCAGGAAAGCCACATACTTGTGAATCCCGCCCAGCCAATTGACGTGACCCTTCTCCATTACTAACTCTAGGGCTTCTGTTCAGGTAAGCCCTAAGGGGGAACCATCCCTTAGGGATAGAGTAGCGTAATTAGCACTTCCTCCGAGGTATTAGTAGCGGTGAAAGGGAGGGAGCTGATGATCCTTCAGCATTGGGAAAAGGGAAAATAATTATCCCCAATTCAAGTAGGTCCCGGCAAGGGACTGCGCACGGATGCACAGAATATGCTAGAAAATTTCTATTGCATAACTATACACCATAGTTTTCTGTCTAGGGTATGCACTATACCACAGATGTACTGGCTACTGTATACAGCCATACAACAGACACTGCTGGCGCCAGGGCTGGGGAGTCGGGACTCTGAACATCCGACTCCGACTCCGACTCCGACTCCTATAATTTTTTAGAGCCCACTTCAACTCCGACTCCGACTCCGACTCCAGTTTTAAAAAAATAAGAATAATTAAATATTTTTATATAATTTTCTTATCTTATGTTGTCTATTAGTCAAAATGGCATTTCATCATTACTAGCCTACTAGCCTAGTAAGTAATTGCTTTATTGAAAACATTTCACGTAATTTTTTAGATCAAGCTTTTCCTAGGTTATACGAAACTGTAATCAAAACACCCGTCATTTTGAGATGTTTACATATAAATAATGACTCAATTCTAAGATTATTCATATACGTGCTGCATAAAACTATGAATCAGTAACAACTCCTACCTTTTAAATGGCTAATGGTGATTAAATGAAGAGTTAATCATGAAATAAACTTTAATGACCAGAGACTCGTGCGTGGAGAGAACAGCTGATACCATGTATAATATTATTGTTTTGGTTTGGCTTATGTATGAGAGATGGCAGGAGCTATGTGTTTCCCAGTGACTGCCTTTATTCGAGAGGGTGTTAAAAGAAAACGGCGGGTAATATAAAACGTTTTTTGAGCGACTTTGTAAAAATGTGACTTAGGATACCAAAAGAGAATATTTCTCCAGCGCAAAAATTTCATTTTTGAGGAGTCGGAGTCGGTGGAATTTTACCGACTCCGACTCCGACTCCTCTATTCCATAAATTGACCTCGACTCCGACTCCGACTCCTCGACTCCGACTCCGACTCCTCGACTCCGACTCCGACTCCTCGACTCCGACTCCGACTCCGACTCCCCAGCCCTGGCTGGCGCACTGCCGGCAGGGTTAGTTTAAGAGGACAGACCACTGTCGTAATTTGAAATAGTTGGAGCCGGCACATCGGAGGACCGAAGAACATTCTAAGACAGCAGGGAGGTCTCCCGTTGGCAGATCGGCCTGCCGTTATGCTATCCCTTAGCTGAGCTATGTAAGGGAAGCTGAACGGCTTGGCCTAGCAGGCGAAAAGACCAGGCCGACTCCACAACCCGCCGGTACTCGGTGAGTTGTAGGACGATGGACAGGGGTGTGACGGCTAGGCCATCAGGAAAGGGTCCTGTGAAGGGGTGTAGGGGTTGGTGTAAGCCTTCCCCAGCACCCTAAAGGGGGATTCTGTTTCGGTACCGGCACCACCCCAGGTATAGGGAGAGTACATTCTCCAGCCTAGGGTGGGTTAGCACAGTAAGAGAACGGCATTGAAGTACCGTCCCAAACTATAAAGAAACAGAATCCTTGAGCCTACCTAACCTAGGTTAGGGAATGCATATCTCCCAGCCCAGAATAGGCAAGCGCAGGACAAGTCACTAGGCCACAGGGAGGAAGGGTCGTAACCCTTCCAGGTGTGGCCTAGGGTGGAGGGCCGAGCCCTCCCCCTTTTGCCGTCCAGCGGGTACCAAAAGGAGAGTTCATTCACCTAATGGGGTAGCTGGGGGCAAACGACTGGTACTCTGAGGTTCTGACCTTAACTCAAAGCTCATGTACTATGGCTCTGGGCAGGGAAAGAAAATCCTAGCCTAACCTTACCCAATTCACATTCAAGGAAAGGAGGGCTAGGATGTAGCCTAGGCTACCTCAGAGGGAGAAGAGATTACCTTATGTGTAAAGTTAACTGGAGAGGTGTGAAAGTATACAAAAGCCCCTAAGCCGTTAGGTTAGGGGCAGAGGAATCTACTATCAAGATTATCAAAACCCCTTGTATACTCTCTAGAAGGAGGAAAAACCCATGTGCAATCACTGAATCTTATATATATATAATTGCCTAATATCTTCATTTAATAAATTAACACCAGGAACACTTAGGCTATTATATCATGCATGAAAGTAAACTAAATCGCCTAGGCTAGAATGCCTAGGCGATCACGCTAGCATCTCTAGCATCATAAAATCGGCTACCTACACTCGCCGAAATTAAAGAATACTATCGGCATTATATAACTAATTTTCTAGCAATGAAGACTAAATAACTAATACTGATAATTAGTTAAGAAACCGGGACAGTTGTTCTGGCTAACTAAATAAAGCATGTGATGTGAACAATAGCATCAGAGACGCCTCCGATTAGGCAATAGCTCCACCACAAAACACAGTATTTTGGATAAAAAAGGGCGTTACTTTATGGCCAGAGCTAATTTATACAGTATAGGAATAAGGTATTCAACTTTCCAGAGACAGAAGAAGCTGAAGATTACGACATGCTGACAGTAAATAGTGTAACAACTGGGAAAAAACACCTGGTCAAAGACGCTACTACGAAAGGAATGGAGTTCGCTGGCGGCGATAACGTCAGCCAAGATGGCGTCGCTTATGACGTCAGCTGAGTACCAATAACAGTAACAGAGGAGGAGAACTTTGTAATGGCTCCTCCCATATCTTGCCACCAACTTCCCGCTCGAAGCGTAAACGCTATGTGGGGTGCAGATAGCTATGTGGCGTGTCAAGAATACGTCCCCTGTTATTATACGATATCCTAAAGGGAAAGCTTAAGGGTACTCGCCCAGAAGTTAGAATTCTGGAAACCTTTAGTTTAATTCTCTGGGAATATCCACTGTAGTCATACATACACTAAGGAAGCTACTAAAGGAACCTTCCATTAGGACGACATGGCTTGACCCCAAAAAACAAAGATAAAGATTATAGTACCAAATCCTATGTCAGAAAGCGAAAATTAATCACAACTGGAAAAAGCACTCTTTGATAAGCAGCTAACCACTAAAGATGAACTGTGATAATCTGATTTGCTCCTGTATGCAAGTTGCCGTGAAACGTTGACGTATAATACATGTTCAAACCGCGTTCGGTGTAAAATCAGAGATTGGTTTCATCACTTTTCCCTCATGAATTACATAACAGAAAGAATACACTATATATATATATATATATATATATATATATATATATATATATATATATATATATATATATATATATATATATATATATATATATATATATAAACAGTATACTTATTTGCTAATTTCTTTATTTTCTTAGCACACTATAAATATATATTTAATTCAGTAACTTAAAAATAAAAGAAAGATACAGTACCAAATCTCAAGTCAGACAGCAAAAGTTGATCACAATTGGAAAAAACACTTTTGGATAAGCAGTCAGCCACTGAACTAGAGATGAACTGTGATGATAATCCGATTCACTCCTGTGCGCAAGTAAACATAAACGTCGACGTATTATACTTGTTCAAATCACGTTCGGTATAAAAGCAGTTTGATTTTATCACTTTTTCCTCTCAAGAATTACATAACGGGAAAAATACATGAAATTTAGTTATTTGCGGATTTATTCATTTATTATTATCATTATTATTATTATTATTAGAGAGAGAGAGAGAGAGAGAGAGAGAGAGAGAGAGAGAGAGAGAGAGAGAGAGAGAGAGAGAGAGAGAGAGAGAGCATTTCCCTTATATTTCTCTGAGGGCACACTGAGTATCATTAAGGCTAGTGTCGCAGGTTGTGGACCCCTGACCTACAGTAATTCACCCAGTCCAGAGCCCACATCCAACACCACATAGCTGTGCTAATTCGGGCACTTGATCACTGTAAATATGGACTTTATCATACAGAGTTAAGCTTATTTGAATCAAAACTGAGAGAAAGTTGTGCATGAAATTGATAAGAATTCAGTTTGATCTCCACGCAATGTAATTTCTAAAGATAAAGTTACTAGCAATTATATAATCATTGATAACTTGCATTCACAGTATTAACATGGGGAATAATTTTGTTCTTATGTCATCTGTAAATGTATTTTTCCGACAATTTATAAGAAATACATTTTGGGAAAATAGGTGTATCAGAGTTTCATGACAAAATTTCGGAACATTACGTCGTTCTGAGAATAAAAAGCTTGTATTTTTCATATGATTTGTCAATAGAAACAAATTTATGATAGCCTTTCCCAGAATGTAATAGCGTCCTCATTTACCTCCACTTACTTTCGATACGAAGTAATAAATTCTTATTGTATTCAAGGTGTTATGAAGTCATCAGTGTATATTGCATCCATCACTGATTATCTCTTCTGTAAGGGTGATACCTAAAGTTCGTTACTTATGAAACTTCCAACAGCAACAACTACTTTATTCTACGGCTGCTATCTTTTACAAATCAACCAATAATAATACGGTTGAAAATATTTGATAAAACACTAACGTTTATCAAATATTTAGGCAATGATACACACTCTTACAGGCTGTATCAAAAATACTCATTTAACTTCTCTCCACACCCCCTAAAACAGAAATGACTTCCTTACTTCCGCAAGGGTTGTGAAGAGGAGATTCCCCCCCACCCCCACCCTTCCCTGCAGTGTCCACTTGGCCCCTCGTACTAAAAAATAGTAATTGTATATATATATATATATATATATATATATATATATATATATATATATATATATATATATATATATATATATATATATATATATATATAATGTGTGTGTGTTTTGTTTTTGCAGTAGATAGTTGAAACGTCAAGTGATAATAAAGAATTGAATAATGGCAACTTGATTTGTAACTTTTGTATGCTTATGCTAACATAGACAGCCCTTTACTGTCTTTGGTTCGCTAAGGTTGGAGAAGGATCCGCCCATTTCGTAGAAGTAGTAAGAAGAGCAACACCTTATCTGTTTTGTCATGGGCACAATAGAGACATCTGACGAAAGATTTCTCCAGTGTCGGCGTTCTTTTGATTATAACTGTACCTTTGACAAGAATGAGACACGTTGCTATATTTCCAACTTCGTAGTATAGCTTACCTTCTCATCCCACTAAATTCTTATAAAATCCTTTGGAAATCGACGACCTATTTTAGAGATTATCTACTCTGAAGGGCAGAGCCGGAATCATTTTCTTTATTACTCTTGGTCATATTGTCTCTATTTTTATTGTTATTAGTTTAAGTTTTGAAAATTTATAGAATGATACAATAACTATTTGCGTTCTTGTTATTTTTGTATTTTATCTATATATCCTTCCTTTATTTCTTTTTCCTTATTTTCCGCTCTCAGTGGGATTGCAGCTTGGCTAATAATAATAATAATAATAATAATAATAATAATAATAATAATAATAATAATAATAATAATACAGGAGAATGCAAACAATTTCATATATCTAACTTTTATTCTAAAATTAGTCTTTCGACATACGCCAGAATCTTGTTTATTAATATAGATGATTAGGTAACTGTCTTTAAGGAGATTCCTCATCAGAAGACTAGAGACTTATTACTAAAGAATCAATATATTTATCGATAAACACATCTTGCTTTACGTCGTCCTCCTATAATTTTTTAGCCGTTTTTTATGGCATTTGCCTAATTTTCTCTTGTCACCGAATGCGGTGCTTCTTTTAAAAGTACTCTTTAATCTATCATTTTGAATTTTTTGACTACATAGGTTTTTACTTGTGCCCAAATAATTTCAATCACATTACATTATCAATAGTATGGAGGAGGACGAATAACCTTGTGAATATTTCCCAATGAAATTTCATCAATCATGTAAGCGTTGTTCATGTTTCGAATGTATTTCTTGACCATTTCCCAAGGTTTACATTTTAATATAATGTCTCTTGTTGCTGTTTTTTTTTTTTTCTTTTTTTTTCTGTTGTGATGAGCCATTCTTATATTTGTGCTCTCTTATTTTCCTGAGTGATAAGATTCAGTATTAATTACAATTATGGAACATGATGATATATTCGGTAGCAACTGACTATGGAGCTCTTGTTCAGAGACAACACAGTTCATTTGATTGTGATAGTCGCCGTCATTTTTACCATTGCCAACGAAATTGGAAGGAGGTTATGTTTTCGTAACCTGTTTGTATGTTTGTTTGTGAACATCTTCCTGGCCACAATTTTATTCATAGATTCGTGAAACATTCAAGGATTAATTGTTATGTTGAGACATAGAAGTGATTCATTTTGAAAGTCCTAGGTCGAAGGTCAAAGTCAAGGTCAAACAAAAGGTCCACCGAATTAACCCTAAGCTTGACCGGAAGTTCGTACATTGTTGTTACACAGATTTCAAATGCGCCTACGGTCTAATTTAATTATGTGAAAGGCAAGCTGATTTCGAGAAATAAGCTGTCGTGGCGGAGGTTTGCGCTTTCAAAGTGCTTATCTAGCTTGCAATGATTATGATTTCTGCATTGGGAATAAATCCTTTTTTAGAACCTGCATATATTACAATGAGCCTCCCTCCTTTTCCTATCAGCACTTTAATACCAGCTGCACTCGTCCCAGTGTTAGGTATCCAGCATTATCTCAAGAGTATAATTCTGGTTCACTCAAGTTTCGCCCAGATATAAAATAGTCTGTCCATCTTCTCTCTCTTTGATATTTTTTTTTCCAAAACTCTTGATCTACAGCACTCTACAACAAACCTTTCCATTAAAAACTGTTGCCAATTAATTTTTTCTTGCCTAAATCCTATCTCTCTCATAATTTTCCGTAAAGATTCTCGACTACCTTTGAAGCCATTTTTTTTTTCATTTCAAACAACACTTTATCAATGGTTGGTACTTCTTTACGTTCGTAGAATTTAGGTACTACTCGTCACAGCACGCATTTATCCAAGTCATCTAAATCTGTGAGTGTTGGTCCTTTGCCTTTTCTTGATATGAAAAAAAAAATAGCTTCCTAAACTACTATTCTGTGTGTTTTGCTTCTCTACAGATTCTTTCAACTGTAGCTTTGCTTACATTGGTTGATTCTGCTGTGCAAACATTTCTTTAGAAACATCAGTTACAGGACTTCCTTGCTGTTTTTTTTCTAATATAAAGTTTTTTGAAACATTATAAACAATCTCTCGGTCTTGACATGTAAGTACTATTACTCTGGATGGGGATGGATGACCTTATATTCTGGCTGAAAATAGTTTATGATTCTTTTGTGTTTCCCTTAATTTATTGTTTAATCTTTGTGGCATCTCTGTTATTGGAGTTCTCTCTCTCTCTCTCTCTCTCTCTCTCTCTCTCTCTCTCTCTCTCTCTCTCTCTCTCTCTCTCTCTCTCTCCTACTTCTGGATGTAGCTTTAAAGCTACTTATCGTCAGCGGTGGTTCTTACCAGCACTTGCTCACAGAGGATATTTTCTTATAAAAGCCGATTACTGAATGCCCATAGCTGACCTGAGAAACTATATCAGAGCACAGTTTGTGCCACATTTCCTTATAGTATAACAGAATAATTTTACAAAACTATTGCAATTAAAACGTTGAGTTTCTATATAATTGATGCTTCACATTTAAAGTAATTGATTTCATTATATCCATTAAATGGTATCCTTTTCTATTCTTTTTTGGAAAACAAAGTTGGAAATCTGGCAGAGTGTGTTTTTGTTCACAGGTACACCTCGACCTTCTTCGTAAGTTTAATAGACTATAGTGTCTTTAGTAGGTAATACTTCAATCCATTTGGAATGGTCATCAGTATTATCCGCACATACCCTACTCTTACCTATAGTTTATCAGGGCAATCCCGTGGATGAAAGGTGTTTTCTTAGGTAAAGCTCTATTATCCAGACAATTTTCGTAACTAGTTGGCCTTTTCTAATTGTTGTGATCCAATCCCAGCCACCAGAAGTAGCTACAAACTAGCTGCTTCCTTATAGTAGAGTCTAAAGGCTCTTGATGCAATTCGCTTAGCATTGTCTTTCTCCCTTGAGCAAGCATAATCACTTTACGTCCCCATAAAAGGCTTCATTATTGAATGCTAAATTCCTCTTTCTGGTTGAAAAATAGCTCTACTGCATCTTCCACTTACGCTGGCCAACCACATTCTAGAAACATTGGCAATTTAGCAATTTCTTGATCCGTATCATAACGTCTACTTATCTCCTTAGCTGTCACTGGAATTGTATTTAGCATGCATACCAACTGGATCTTCTCAGCACAAAAACGAACAGACTCGGGGGCAGCAAATATAGGTAATCGACTCTACGCATCCGCCGTACCTACAGACTCACCTGAACGGTATTACAACTTGAATGAAGTTATCTCCTGAGTAGGTTTATTGAGGTTAAATGAACCCAATAAAGGCTTATCATTGGTAACCAGTGAAAAAAAAATACCTCGTAGATAATGAGGAAATTTAAGAGCAGAATTGAGTGCTAGCACTCCCTTTTACGTTTTATTTAGAATGCAGGATGCAAAAACTACTGGCAACTCTTCCCCATCCTTCTGCTGACATAGTACTCCACCCAACCCGTACCTGGAACTGTCAGTTGAAACAACTATAGGTAGTGCAGAGTCAAAATGAATTAGACAAGCATATATTAACAGAGACTTAGATTTCTGGAAAGCTCAAATATGCTCAAAATTCTACCCCAAGTGAACACTTTTCCTCAACAGATAATTCAATGGTTTCAGAACAACTATTGCCTTCATCAAAAACTCTCTTTAGAAGTTGAGCATTCCTAGATATCTACCCAACTGCATAATATCCTTAGACTGAGGAGCCTTAATAATAGCATTGAGCTTCTCCTTAGTAGTCCTTATGTTGGTCGAGTCAATAGTAAAACCCAAATACTGAACGTTATCAACACCGAAAGAACAAAAAAAACTCTTTTGGTCTTTTAATTTTTTGCTCGCAATAATAGAAGTCATGCTCACAAGACAGACAACAAACTACTGACAACAAATCTCTCCCGAAGAGAGATTAGTAATAACCTCACATTAAGTGAAAGAATAATGTGGATTTTAAGATTTTATTGTTATAAAAGTAACTACAAGTAATGTTATTTCCTAAACCAAAGATACTTTGACAAATTAAAGGAATCAAATGTAATCGCAAACTATTTAAAACTAAATTGATAATAATCGGCTACATTCGGTTTAAATAGAAATATTTGCTGGTATCTTAAAAGAGTAGTTCATGGGTAAGCTTTACAAAATAAAGTACCATGTTATCTTTTGTGGAGTAGAGGTGATAGATCCCACAAAGTACTCCTCTGAAACATATCCCAATTAATTGTTCGGTAGCCATTACGGCCATACTCATTCCACAGAACACTTGACATTTTGGCAAATTGGAAAATGTTTGGGTCTCGTTTCAAGAAGCCAGAAACTGTCATGATGGTTTTAGACATATTGCATCGCTTGGTAGAAACTGCATAGGGCAAGCCCATCTGCTCATCAAGTGTGGACATCCCACATATGATACATTACGTTTCAAATTGCCATGGAAATCTCATGTCTGTAACTTTCATACACCTTGAGTCTAATGGCCAAGCCACAAGTAAAGGTAGGAACATGGAAATTATCCTGGATCTCCCATCTAAACTTAGTTATATCAGCTGACTCACCAGGTAGAGCTTGCTTGTTTGCTGCTTTTCAATGAAGCACATGCTGCAGCAGGTTGGGTGTAGTTTGAGGAAGGGTCATTTTTTTTTCTTTCATTTGGGTGAACATCATCAAGTGGGCAGATTCTTTTGAAGTTCCTGGTTGCCATCGTTATAGAGCAAGAAAGAATGGTTTTCCTGCTTCCAGTAAATCAGCCTCCGCAGCATCCACCTCACTCGTTACATAAGCCACGCCTGGGAAGCCCTCTTAAGATAGTATTTAGTGTGCTGATCTTGCCCTTCCCATAGACATAAGAGGTTGTGTCACACCCATTGAGAAAATGCATACCAAAGATGTGCAAATATTTTGGTCCTATGGCAGCGCAGGTTGTATTAATGTCTAGAAGTGTCCTATTTCAACTCTATATCTGTACTTTGCACTGCATGTCCACCTAATATACACCTGTCATCACTTAGCTCAAATATAACACCCTTTTCATTATCAGCTTCCTCAAGGGCATAGGAACTCATGATGCTGTCTGCTTCATATGGCCAAATTAACCTTTTTTTCTTAGAGTTGCACTATCTTAAGGTCAAAGGAGTGCAACACGCTTTTATGCTTTTGCTTGTTCCTCTTACTCATGAGGATAACCTTTTGTTTTGGTAAAGTGTGGGTAGCAAAGCGTTCATAGTCCATGATGATGTTATGGTCAGCTATATTAATTCACAAATTATGTAAAATCTATGTCCATGTCTTACTCCCTTAATAATTGACTTTGCATGAAGATATCAAAAGAATAACAGAAAATAAGAACCAGCAAACATGACAATAACTATATTTACGAAGGTTGATAGTAGTAATAGTATTTTACAAGTTTCATAAAATACTCACAGTTCACCTTTTGATAAAGATTTTACATAAATTAGTGAAAAAATAATCTCCTGAAAACTGTTTCAAAGATGTGAGACTCAGATGATAACAGGAAACGATGAAATCCTGAAGGTGTGCAGCAAAATTTCCAGAAAGAAGTTTCAGATGTAAAGGAGTATAATCAGGAACACAGCTTCTGAGGATATTCAGTTTTCCGAAAATTCTTTGTCTTCCTCTAAATATCAGCAGCGGTATAAAAGAAATATGGTGGGTCATGGCAGGTGTCACAAAAATGTCTCCACAAAAACAACCTTAAAGGAGCCAGACGACTAATGCCGTTTTTTAAAGAAAGGACTTTGACATTCATACCACTGAACAGGGTGACTTAGGACATCTCCAAACTGCATAGGATATTTGCTACCTACTTTGGGTTTTGCAACGCCATGTTGATTTATCTTGAAAATTAGTGTTTTTTAAATTGTATCTCCACCCTTGATACATAATATTTAGACATGGGATTAATACCCTATATAGAAATGATATAGACTTCAAATAAAATAGTTTTTCTTTTTTTTATTATGGTAAAAAAAAAACTTTATATCAGGGTAAAATTACAAGAAAAGAATAAGAAACTAAAATTGGGAAAGAGGACTCTATTTTATTGTTTTATACTGTCTTTCTAAGTTATATACCAAATTTCAATGATATATCTTTAAAACTATGGGAGAAGATAGAATTTAAGTCAAAAAGTATAGTTTTCAGATAAGGGCATTCAGTTTTTCTTTGTGTTTTTACAAAGTCAGTATTAACTTATCCTCATTATCATGAATTTTATATTCCATTTTGGATATTAATAAACCAAAATAAAGGTATCTATCATAATTTAATCACAAAGGAAGATACCTTTGCTCAATATCTTGCTTCTTTAGGCAAGACGGTTGCGTCTTCATCTCTCTCTTTCCCTAACTCTGCTAATATCGCCGATATTAACCACTTCTGAACTCTTATTAGAGCAAATTTTCTTCTTCCTTATGTTAATGAGATGTTGATATTGTCTTTTCCGCTTTGAAATGATAATATTCTTGCCAAAAATGAGAAAAACAGACATATAAATGAGTGAAGGTCAGAGGCCAAACTCAAGCATGTATTCTCTGAGGTTTGTGGTAGGACTGAATGCCAAGGGTATAATTTACTGTGTAATACATCGTCTTGTGACTCGTTAAATCTGTACAGATGCCATTGCTCACAATTTGTTTTACATTGAAATTTGATGATTATCAAAATTTACAATAACAGAAGAAATACGGCATTTTCTTGTAAGGAACATTGTTATTAAGTTACTTTCACTAATTGCCCTGTAATTATGAAAGTAAGAGGGATTTTGACAAAATATTTGTATACACATTCTCCATTGCCATACGAAGTTCAGGGAATTTTTTCAGGATTTTGCATTTTTATTCCTATATATTTGCATTCTGGCTGGGCCCTTAAACTCAACGATGGCTGTAAATAGCTTCTCCTGAAACACTCGTATCATTCTTTATATATACCAGGACTCGTTTTTGTCAAAAATTCATGAAGGACCATAGAATTTCTAGGCGTAAACTATATTATGCAATCTGCACCTCTGACAACACAGAATAAACTACGAAAAAAAACAGTATCTCTATTTCTAAAATATAAAAGCTTTGAGCAACAAATCATTATGTCTTAATCTTGATATTAACATTCAATATGTGAAAATAAACCCTTGTCACACCTTCTATAACCATGGATAAATAAAATTAATCAACATATAACTATATCACCAACTCAGCCTTTTCTCTCGCAATCCTTCTCTAAGACGATGCTTTTCTCATTACCACCTTGATAGTGACTGAAGAAACGTTGTGGGCAGCCACAACATATGACAGAAGAGCTGTGACATATCAATTAAGACAATATCTGTAGGAGTTGGAAATGTCTCAGCAACACTAAGATATTTAACACACTGTGATTTGCTACCTTTGTAAAAGCAACCATATTCATCAATAAGATATGGAGTTAGAGCACACAGTTCATAGATAAGGAGAGAGTCAAGCTCAACCTAAGTGGCCTGACTTTTTTTCCTTTACCTGTTTTTCGAGAACTGATATCATCTTGATCAGGCTACATATGGAATTGTGAATTATATTAGGTAGACTAGCATATCTTTTTTATTTTCATCTCTTTGCCAACCACTGTTGAGGCAGTCACAATCACAAGTGTAGTGTGCAATTCAACCAGTGACATGGATGTAAAGTTGCTAGTGGTATTCTTCCAGTGGATTGGATACTTATTAACCTCTGCTTTTAGGAGAGCCTGGTTTCTTGCGTCCAGTACATGCAAGTACTTCAACTCGTCTTTGGAATGATTAAATTTTTTTTTTACATTTTATTAGGTAAATATGTAGAGTACATATGGAGAAAGCATCAATGCACTCATGCCTTGAGAGTGCCCTTTATAATTTTTATTGCTATCTACTCACCAAACTGGTTAGCAGAGACAGTGTTCTGGTATCTATCATTGTGCCGACAGACGAGATTTGGCTTATCATCTGGGTCAAAGAGTGCACACATTTCAAGCAGTTATGGGGTTAGGTATCAAGTATACTGTACATAACCAACAAGGATAAAATACTTCATCATACTCTCCATTACCAGTTGCTTCAAGTTAGTGTTCCCTTCTCTTTCTTCTTGTATAAACTATGCAGTAACAGTAGAGGAATAATGAAGTTCTCTACACTGTGTTAACCATTAGAATGGATATAAAGAACCAGATAAGGCTCTATTTTTTCGAAAGTCTATGGCCCATCTGATAGCAGAAACTTTTGAAGAGCTGCTAATAATCCCTGAAATACCGTTATTGATATCAACCATAACTTCCCATTGAAAGTACATGTAAGCCCTCCATTTGAAGCAGCCTCAATTATTCAAAGACCCAAACCTGGGATTAATTATCCAATGAAGCTGAGAAAATATTGTATAATATGCATCCTACCATGATGAGCAATTACAATCCTGAGCTGTACAGGGTTGTTCCAGATAATCTTCTTGGCTACAACAAATATCTGCATATGAATGGTGAAGTAAACATAAGGAGTATTGTGTGTTGATGAGAAAATAGTGAATCAATCAATGGACAAAACATATATACACTGATAGGCCTTAATAGGCCATGGCTTCGGGCTAGATGGTCGTTAAAACCACTCAACTTCATAGCAGCTTGGTCTTGGGTTAAATTAATATGTCATTGTTTGTCTTTCACTTGTAGAGCTACTAGACTAGCCTCTCAAGAAATGACATTGCTTGGTGGTTTGGGTAGATGGCACTGCAGTTGGAATCACCTTTTAAGGGCCAGTGCAGTGTAGAAATGTTATGGATTTTGTATAATCTATTGATTTTATCTGCTTACATGTAAGGTGAAGGATTTCAAGCTTACTTATTTCAGGCTTAGTTTCTTTCTAGTCTCGATGTTTCCAGCTAGATGCTTTTGAAATTGTTACCATTGCATGTGTCATCCATCAAGCATTTGTGGTTGACACCAGCGAGTAAAAGTTTTCACACTACACAAAAATGAGCTTCATCACCAACATACTTTGCTGCTTACTTACGGAAACTTAACACTTCATCATGTGATACAGTATCTCCATGGGAATGTAAAATATGAATGAGATTACTACTTCCAAAACTGATGTAGTCTGAAAATGTTGTACGGTTCCATATTTTAGGGATGCAATATCATATAAGCTGTGACAAACTTAGTGATACCTTTGTAATTTTGCCATATGATATGAGCTTTGAGAAAAACTGAAGTAGTGTTGCACCAATGTGTTGCTTGGTTTTATCATATGAAAACTCTCAATGTTCCTAATTTATGTTGTTGAATGATATTTCAGAGATTCGGTTGTGATCATTCTCAGAAAACTTCTACGACTGTAGTATCTACTTTTAAGAACTTTACAATTTTGCCAATAAATCTCTGAACCAAAAATGGGATTAACATTCCTCAACATTAAGTACCACCACATCATCAATTGCATAAAAAACTAGTATGGTAAAAATTTGCTTTCGTGTTAAAGGCCTACTGTAACTTACATAGTTATCAAATAATTCAAATAATGTCCAAGTACTTTGCTTCTAATTAATGTACATTCCATCAACAAACAGTTTCGAGTCTGTATCGTCAATCGTTGGTCAATGGTCAGTATGCACAGGTATCTTACTGAATTCATCCTAACAACGAATATAATACCATGTTTCTGCTACTGCTAAATCGTTTACACCATGACATCGCATAGCAACTTCCCGACTACATGTATTCTTCTGATCTTCACAGTACTGCAATACAACAGCCTCGAAAAGATTAGCACCCTTGCTTATTATCTCACTCTGTACCACTCTGTCCTATCTTTCTATATATTTTGGGTCTACTAGTTTGCAAACACTCTTTTGTGGCACAAAAGAGTGTTTTTTTATGAAACTAATTGACATATGACTATCTGAATCTGACAGATGGCCTTTAATCAATGCTTAATAGGTCAGTCTTCCCCTTGGAAAGAGTTTTTTTTTTTTATGTGATCATTGGATGTAAAAAAAAACAGTAGCACCATTGGTGCACTTTCACCGATGGTTTTCTCTTCAAGAGTCCAAATTATTTTGTAAATTGACAATGGTTTCATTATCATAGGTCTGTGTTGCATATTCAGTGTCTTTTTACTCCCTGTAGCTTGAATCCTCGCAGTCATCCAAACTTGGTATAGGTCACGTGGAACATTTCTCAGTCATCATCAATCCTGCAAATAAAACAATACCCTACATACTGAATTATTTGCATTCATCTCAACTTTTTCTTCCATATTAGTGACGATCTTTTGTAGTATAGAATATAAAAGCAATTTAATAACCTTCGGCACAAAAAAATAAAAATAAACTAGAATTGCAATAGAAACTTAACAAATGAGCTCGGGATACGAAAAAGCTAGATCTGAAAATAAATTCACTTGCTAGTTAAGGATACCTTTCACACAACAACACCATAAATAAGATGAATGATAGTAATGTAAACCTGGCTTTTTCTAATACTTGTAAATTTTCTTGTGTATTATTTAATTTACCGTGTCCATGCCCTTAGCAGATATGACTGAGATAAAAATTAAAAGATGACATTAAGAATGGATTCTAGACACAAGAAAACCACTGATGCGAGGTAACTCGTTATTGTAGAACATTCACGAAGAAACAAAAAATGCAGGGGACATTTGAAGGCAAAATACGCGAGTTTTCCAATTATATCAATCAAGCAATTATATTAGAATTTCTTTAGGTACCTATATGGGACCAAATAAAGAGTGAAACTTCATAGGCAAAAACATGTCATGGCTCACTATGGAAGAGATGGCAATGATGAGCCGACTCTAATATGAACTCAGTTAAATTAACCGATGTATGTAATTTCAGTAGTACGTTTAACAGAAGAGCATAAAATTTCTTGGGTTTGAGAGGGGAGGGGGATTACCCTCTCGAGCAGGCAGGCAAGTTTCTTAATAAAGTTAATCAAGGATTGAGGGTCAAGAGAGGTGTATGATATGCCGAGAAGATTCAAAGAATCTTGAACAATAGCGAGCTACTTGCTTGTATTGGAAAATATGACTTTAACATATGGTAGCATTCTGTTAAGGTAGATACATAATAATGAAATTACGATTGGGATATCTATCTATCTATCTATCTATCTATCTATCTATATATATATATATATATATATATATATATATATATATATATATATATATATATATATATATATATATATATAATTGGTAGTGTATAGGTAATAAATCATAATTATTATATTGTTTTTCAAAGAAATGTTACTGTTCATATGCATACTGTACTACACATATAGTATCATGCTAATACACACCACTTTTTATGCCAAAAAAAAATATCATTCGAATTATTATTGGAATTTGTGGAAGATTAAACACCTATATTCTTCTCTCACCAAAGTAAATACTAACCCACACCCTCAAGTTTTTGTGCTTGTATAAGATAGAATATTGTCAACGCCATAATGCGCCAATTTAGTCTTCATCATTACGTGAATTCTGTTCGTTTTTAATTACGCATTTACGAAGATGGTTAAACAAGAGAAACGAAGAAACATTGTAGGTAGCAGGGTGCACCGTAGAGGAAACATAATATGCCAAAAAAATCTAACTGGATTAAAATCAACGCTGCAAGAACTTGTACAACTACCTTTGGTTTTGTAATCCATGTTTTATTGGTCGATGATGTCCTTCTGTTTATCACATCTGATATAAAAGAAAGTCTTGTGGTCTATTGTGTGAGATGCTGACATATTTTCAATGAGGCTGTAATTTTTTTAATGACGTGGACAATCGCTTTCATTAGCAAGTGGACTCACAATGACTAGTCAGATTTCGAAATGTTTCATCTTGCCAAAAGCAAACTGTTCACGTCTATCTGGGGAATACTGCGTACACAGAATTGTCAGTGAAAGATAAGAAACTATTTGTCATAATAATACATTATGGTCTTCAAAAACTACATATATATATATATATATATATATATATATATATATATATATATATATATATATATATATATATATATATATATATTTAACAGGAAACTCAAGTTTTCATTATCTGTGTTTTAGCCTCCAAATAAAGATGCATCATAGTGACATACTTCCAGAGAGAGAGAGAGAGAGAGAGAGAGAGAGAGATGGACTGATATGAGACTTGTATAGCGTGGACTTTGAGAAAGGAAGAACTGGATTGGTATCTTATGCGAAGATTGAATTCTTGTAACTATATGTAGAATTTGCAAAATTTTTGGCATTTCAATTTAATAATTAGTACTATAGAATTCCATCCATGATTGTTCACGATTGTGTAGGTATGAGTGACACTTTACATTTAATTATACTCCCATTTATTCATGTACGTTAGCTTCGCATTAGATTACATATATGATTACTATCTTTGTATATTTTGTTCAAAATTAAGCTATCTGGCTAGTACGAAGTGCTCCAAGGTGAAAAAATAGTAATAGTCATGGTCATTGTCTAGTTACTGAGACCTGGATCAGCATTATATACAGAAAAGTTTTTGTTACATACAGTAGGTACTTCATACATATTTTCACATACATTTCTATCACATCTACGTACCACCAGAAGAATCTAATATATTGACACTCCCAACGGCCCATATTTCAGTTGCGTTCAATATCAACACTCCACTTCTAAAAGGGAAAGTTAACCCAATAATCAGTTAAATCCTTTCCAGGTCCCCTGCTACCTTCTTTGCTTTACCTATTCCATGACTTTCCTCAATATGATATATACCTACATGATATCTACGTAAATTCCTTCGCAACCAAATCTATTCTTATAAAACCTTTATCTAAATTAATGATAACACCATTGATGAGTGATAGAATAGAAAAAATTAATCGGGTTGTCTATGGTCGAGTGTGCATATGTAAATGCGTAGACGTAACTAAGAGCGTAGTTGTGCAGTCTTAAATTTTACTGTTCGAGACGGGTATGTACCAACCATGTGTCACTCCGGGGTCACCAATGTGATGGCCGAGAGAAAGGTTATGACTCAAAGACAGGATGCAATCAACTGAGTAACTTTATTAAAGAACACTCTCCTTTATATACAAAACCTCAAGGCAACAGGAATTTTCATGTTCGAGAAACAGACAATGTTAGAGAGGAAACACGCAGACATGTTTATTCTGATTCTTATCTGCGCTTTTCTCTCGCACTAAAAAGAACCAGAATAAACATGTCTGGTGACCCCGGAGTGACTCGCTCCCACCGCCTCCCCCCCCCACCCCCCTCGCCCCTCCATCGTTGGTATTATGACGGACTCTACAGAAGTTGCCGCTGCGGCTGCAGCATTGAAACTTTCACCGTTTGGCAGCGGAGGGGCGCTTGCTTGGTTTCAGCGTGCAGAAGTCCAGTTTCGCATCAACGGCGTGACTCGCTCAACCACCAAAGCAGATTATGTTCTCGCGGCGATACCCGAGGACACCTTCCCAGAAATATCCGACTGGCTTTGTGAACAAGGAGACACCCCAATAGCGTATAACGCCCTCAAAACATACCTTCTGCAGCAGTACTCGCCGTCGCCAGCCGCCCGTATAGCAAAGCTTTTTCAGCTCTCTCAAGAACCGTTGGGGGACCAAAGGGCTTCGCTTGCCCTCAGGGAAATGACCAGTATCGCTCGCCTTCAACCTGCCGCAGACAGCTCTCCTCGTGAGGTGAACCTACTTCGTGCCCTTTGGATACGCCGTTTACCCGGACCTATACGCGCTGCCATACCCGATGTCGATAGTTTACCCATAAGGGAGTTGATGACCAAAGTCGACGCCCTTATGGACAGCCACTTCAAGACCTCCATCAACGCCTTCCCCCCCCCCCCCCCGACGAAGAGGATGCCTATTCAACGTCAACCGAAGCTGACATGAATGCCGTAGGACATACACGCCTACCCCGTGACGTGCCGAAACGGCGACAAAGCCACCCACCACCCACCAATCACTCGCGCCCCAACAAACGACTTCTACAGCCACTTACTACCTCCCATCCGCCGCAGTTTTGCTACTACCACTTCAGATTTGGGGCAACCACGAAGAAATGTGCCGAGGATTGTCAGTGGCCAAAAAAACGTGTAAGTAGGCCATCGCTCGTGGCGGTGGCCTCCCGTGTTTCTAATCTTTTCTTTTTACATGATGCAGGAACGGGCTGGCGATTTTTGGTAGAAACAGGTGCTTGTCGTTCTCTTTTGCCAAGGAAACTCTTCAAGACACGACGTAGTCTGTCTACATCTGCCGACGTCCGCTTGGTAGCGGCCAACGGATCTGCGATACCCACCTACGGTTACGAGAACCTCACATTATCGTTCGGAAACGGTAAATTCAATTGGAAGTTTCTCGTTACTGACGTCACAATGCTAATCCTCGGTGCGGATTTCCTCTCTCATTTCTACCTTCTGGTCGATGACACCCCCGACGATTGGTCAACGCAGACTCGTACTTGTCGACACCTCTTCAACCCGTCCCCTCTAACCTCTCTCTCCACATCAGCGCACCCACGGATGACTACGCACACCTCCTCACGTCGTACCCGGAAATTTTCCGTCCAGAACTTCGCCAAACGGCCATGGTTCCTGCCAAGCACGGTATTTATCACCATATGAAGACGACGGGACCCCCAGTCTTCGCAAAATTCAGACGTCTGGCACCGGAACGATTGGCAGCCGCCAAACAGACGTTCGCCGAAATGGAGGAAATGGGGCTTTGCCAAAAGGCCTCCAGCCCATGGTCGTCACCCTTACACATCGTTCTGAAGGAAAACGGCTCCTTCCGTCCGTGCGGGGATTACAGGCGCCTGATTATGCAAACAGAACCGGATCACTACCCCCTCCCAAACGTTGCCGACGTGACCTCCTACCTGCACAAAGCAAAGGTAATCTCTACGCTCGATCTCCTGAAGGGGTATTATCAGGTGCCTATGAACCCAGAAGACATCCCCAAGACTGCCATCACCTCTCCGTTTGGTACATACACCTTCAATTACTCCTCTTTTGGCCTTCGTAATGCTGGGGGCACGTTTCAACGTCTCATGGATGGCATCTTAGGGGACTTCCCTTACTGTGTATGTTATGTGGATGACATACTTGTGTTCTCCTCCTCAAAAGAGGAACACCTCCGTCACCTGCGCATCGTGCTCGACCGCCTGCAACAAAACGGCCTTGTAGTCCGGTACGACAAGTGTACCTTTGGCGCCAATGAAGTGTCGTTCTTAGGGCACCGCATCACTCCTGAAGGAGTCCATCCCCTCCCTGAGAAGGTAGCAGCTGTTCAGAACTTCCCCGCGCCCTCGACCGTCAAAGCTCTGCAGGAGTTCTTGGGCATGATCAACTATTATCACCGTTTTCTGCCAGCCATTGCCGCCACTCTTGCTCCCCTCTACGCCTCCCTCAAGGGCAAGCCAAAGGACCTGAAGTGGGGTCCCCTTCAAGAAGCAGCCTTCTGCAATGCAAAGAAGGCCCTATCAACTGCTGCGGCTCTCACTTTTCCTATCCCACATGCCCCTCTCCTTCTCTCCACCGATGCCAGCGACGTCGCTATTGGTGCAGTACTCGAGCAGGTGGTCAACGGTTCGCCCCGCCCATTGGCCTTCTTCAGCAAAAAACTGTCCAAGGCTGAATCGGGCTATTCTACCTTCAATCGAAAATTTCTGGCGGTGCACTTGGCTGTCCGTCACTTTCGTCATTTCTAAGAAGGTACGCCCTTCGTCATTTGCACAGACCACATGCCTCTGGTGCATGCCTTTACTCGACAGTCTGATGCCTGGTCCGCCCGGCAACGCCGACATCTCTCCGCCGTGGCTGAATACAATTGCACCCTTCAATACGTCCCTGGGAAAATGAATCCCGTTGCCGATGCCCTGTCAAGAAACACGTTGGCTGCCGTTCAACTGGGATTGGATTACAACGCCCTGGCTGAAGCCCAACGACAGGATGCAGAATATCAAGCATGTAGGACATCCTGCACGTCCCTCCGTTGGGAAGACTTCCCCCTCGACGACTCCAACACCACCCTCCTCTGTGACGTCAGTACTGGCAGACCACGACCTTAGATTCCTGCTCCCATGCGCCGACAGGTGTTTGATTTCATTCACGGCCTTTCACATCACTCGTGCTGTTCTACTGCACAGCTGCTGAAGGCAAAGTTCATTTGGCACGGCATTTCTAAGGATGCTAAGGATTGGGTCCGCGCCTGTTACTCTTGCCAAACTTCCAAAGTACATCGACACACGGATTAAGGAGTGGGCACCTTTCCTCAACCTCAGCGTCGTTTCGCACACATTCACGTCGACGTTGTAGGCCCCCTACCCACATCACAAGGACATCGTTACCTGTTTACCATCATCGACCGCTCCCCCCGGTGGCCTGAAGCCATTCCCATGGAAACTGCAACATCCGCCTCATGTACATCTGCCTTACTCCTTGGATGGATTGCAAGATTTGGTATCCCTGAGCATATTACTTCTGACAGGGGAACCACTTTCACCTCTCAATTGTGGACATCATTAGCGAATCTCCTGGGCATCACCTTACATCAGACAACGGCCTACAACCCCGCTGCCAATGGAATGGTTGAACGTTTTCATCGCACCCTCAAAGCAGCTTTGATGTCACGCTGCAAGGATTCAAACTGGTTTGCTCAGCTTCCCTGGGTCCGCCTTGGACTAAGGACCACTCCTAAAGACGCCCTTGACGTCTCGGCAGCTAAAATGGTGTATGGCGACCCTTTGGTCGTCCCTGCTGAATTTTTTCCTTCTATAACTTCCTCCGATGATCTCCAGTGCATACGTCACGTCGTGGAAAAATTTACTCCGTGCCGCCAGACTTACAAGCCCCCAGCGAAGCATCACATACCAACAGACCTGCACTCTGCAACGCACGTCTTCCTGCACAACGACACTACCAAGCCACCGTTAACGCCCCCTTACACGGGCCCTTTCCTTGTGATCCGACACAGTCCGAAAGCATTCCTACCAAACATTCGTGGTAAAGAAGACTGGGTCTCCATTGATCATCTAAAACCTGCTTATCTACTGCCAGATGACCCGCCTACAGTTCGCCTCTCTAGATCAGGGCGCCCTATTTAACATGTACAGTATGTCATTTTTAGGGGGGGAGCCATGTACCAACCGTGTGTCACTCCGGGGTCACCAATGTGACGGCCGAGAGAAAAGTTATGACTCAAAGGCAGGATGCAATCAACTGAGTAACTTTATTAAAGAACACTCTCCTTTATATACAAAACCTCAAGGCAACAGGAATTTTCATGTTCGAGAAACAGACAATGTTAGAGAGGAAACACGCAGACATGTTTATTCTGGTTCTTTTTAGTGCGAGGGAAGAGCGCAGATAAGAACCAGAATAAACATGTCTGCATGTTTCCTCTCTAACATTGTCTGTTTCTCGAACATGAAAATTCCTGTTGCCTTGAGGTTTTGTATATAAAGGAGAGTGTTCTTTAATAAAGTTACTCAGTTGATTAGTTGATTGCATCCTGCCTTTGAGTCATAACCTTTCTCTCGGCCGTCACAGGTAGGATGATACAAGACAGGAAATAGATATCACTCTCCTTGTTTTCAACTGAAATAGCAATTTCTCCTTTGAAGAAAGTATATGGTTATTTTAAATAAAATATACACCTTATCATACGACTTCATAGCATTATTTCGTTTATATACTTTGATATAACAAAAAAAAAAAAAAAAAAGATTTGCTATGGTAATGTTACATTAGCTACCTCATGTTAAGCTTGTATGTAGTGTCAATTGTACCACGGATTGTAGGCTAATTTGTGCATGCTATTTCCATAAATTTATCAAAATCTCAATTCTTGAGATGAATGCACATGTTATACACTTGAAGCCAGGTTTTTTTTTTTTGTGCCATGTAAAGGCAAATGGACACTGCACCATCACGTCACATTACGTCATGTCACGTCACCGTTCTGTTAGTCGTGCTATGTACTCACACTATCCATCACATCACCATCTCATCACATCACATCACCGTCTCATCACATCATATCACCGTTTCATCACATCACGTCAACATTCTGTCAAAATTTCTTCCATGTCAAAATCCCTTTATTGGATAGTTTAACAAGGTTACAGTATAGCCTTGGCTAATGACTGCATGCTGCTTGGCACAGGATTGCTCATAAAGGAAATTTTGTTTTATGGGGTACAAATTTAGGAAGGAACCATTATGGAGAGCAATCAATTAGTAATAAGTAGCTCCCACAATGTATCAACCGACATTTGGAATAAAAATGAAAGAATCCTCAGAAATTCGCCTTTCTCTCAACTTTAATTAAACATATGAAGATTCATCTGTCTCAAAAGCAAAGTACGAGTTCCAGCTATTACTAGCCTAAACCTTTGTTGTTGGCTGCGTTTGTACTTTATTAGCCTTGAGTATTGAAGACCCGAAGAACCCTTGATGCAAAGAGTCATCAAGGACTAGCTTTTTGGGCAGTTGCGCTACGTCCCATGGTTTGAATTGTAATGTATAGGCTAGTTATTTTTTAGTTAATTGCCCTCAAATGAATGATAGCTTTTGGATGTAAGTCAGGACAATTGAAATATCAATGCAAAAGAAGTAATAGCATTATACATATATTCATAACCTTACTCTTTCAAACATAAAGTAAAACGTTTTTCCTTTCCTTTACCTTATTCAAAATTCCAAAATTTCCTGGAATTTTCCTCACCTTGACCATAGTCAATGCTTCATCATCTGAAAACATCAGCCATTTTATACTTTCATCAGTAACAGGATATATAATGGATTTTGAGCAAAGGGAAAAATCTATTTTTGATTGATATGGCCATGTCGTCCTGATGGAAGGTTCCTTCAACCAGCTTTCTAAGGGATATTTGGCTACAGTGATACTCCCAGAAAATTAACCACAGGTTTCCAGAATTTTAACTCCTGGCACGAGTATCCTTAATATAATTTTTAAGGATATTGCATAATATCAGGGGACGTATTTCTTGATACGACACATGGCAATCTCCACCCCGAATAGATTTTATGCTTTAAGGGGGAAGAGTGGCGAAATTGAAGGGGAACCGTTATCAAGGTTACCCGGTGGATCCCCTCCCAGTACTACTATGGGGTAACTATTCCTTGTTGCATTTAAGCATGGATAGCCGCAGATAGAGTAGTTTCGGGTGGGGTCTTTCATTACATAGTTGTATACTACTTTTCGAAAGAAGGGAGGGTCCATCAGGACGACATGGCCATATCACCCAAAAATAGATTTTTTGCTTTGCTCAAAATCCATTTTTTTGGTCTCAGCCATGACATCCTGATAGAGGCTTACTAGAGAATTTCTTGGAAGTACTATATCTGTGGATTTGTATTTACTTTGAATGAGTTCCTTATATGGTCTCCTAGACCTTTATATATGACATTACCGTTATTTGTCATATCCACTAAGCTTGGAACTAGCTTTGGGCTTCCTGCCCCCTGCAGGGAAAGTGTCGACTTCGACTATAAGAATTCAAAGTTTGTGTCTCCATAGGGACGGAAGGGAAATCTCAGAGATTACCTATTTCATCCCTTGGAAATCTGTACTCTAATTTCAAGTTGGTCCCTTCTAGGGTTTAATTAAAACTCTAGTATACTTTATTCGTCTGTAACTGAGATAGCAGCAATAAGACGCAAACACGTTTAGTATTTTACCTTGTAACTAGATTATCAATTGTAGTTACAATCAGGTATAAATATGATCCGGCATTGACAACACATCAGGGTCCATATTTTCTCCTGTCGGAAAAATATGTAATTTCATCAAAATGATGCCACTCAATGGAGATGTGAAACCAAATCTGACCGATTTGAACAGATTTTGGAAATACATGAACACCGTGACGCAACATTCACTCGGTACTCGTGTTATCGGTCAGATATGCACCTATATGGAACAGTGTGTTAATCATCGTTGTGATTTGCACTTGAGGGTAAATGTACCCATGCACCCGATGCACTGGAAAGTCCCAAAGCAGCTCACTATTTGTCGCAGGCTTAGACGACAGGTTTTTAAAACTACCCGCTGCCACCACAACATGACTCATTTTATGTACTTGCTTCGTATAGTGTTGGAAGAAGTTCTGTGAAGAAGCAATTTTCTTCGGATCATGAACAGCGGGTGAGCTGTCAGGAACCGCTCTTCGAATAAGTAGGTGACCATTGCTCTCAGTTATTTTAGGGATAGATTTTGATCTTGAGGTTTCGCCTCGGAAGAGCTGTCCTTTCTTGAAGTCGGAAGTTCTATGAAGATACACCTTAATGGGCACCGCGAGACATCTTCCTTCAGTGGGCAGATTCTCCAAGGACCCCACCTTTTGGTGCGCAGCTTGTTTTTGGCAAGAAAGTAGGATCGGGGAAAGGATTCAGTTCTCCCTCTTCTGTGAACTGAATATGGCCTACATCCTTGATAGGGCCAATGTTTCACTAACTCTAGCCCCTGAGACTATTGCGAACAGAAAATTGACTTTCTGTGTTAGGTCTTTTAGAGTACAATCCTCATTGTTTAGGTTTGAAGCATAATGCAAGAATTTGACCAATGCCCATGTAATGGGCTTTGGAGGGGTTGCTGGCTTGGGTCTAGTGCATGCTTTGGTACCTTAAAAAGGGATTCGCTTATGATGTTCTTCTCAAAGGCGTATAGAAGAGGTCCAGTCAGGGCCGACTTACACGTGATTATCGTAGTGAAAGTCAGGCCTCGTTCAAGTAGGTAAAAGAAGAAAGAGACACAGATTCACATTGTCTCCTGGTTGGACTTGACTTGTACTCCACAATGAAGTCAGCCACATTCTTCAAGGCCCCACACTTTTGTTCGCTGCTAGGGCAAAAAAATCATGAGATGCAGGTTGTTGGTTCTCGAGGATGAAATGTAACAGCCGACTTCTGCACCAGTTTGGATAAAACTGGGTACGGCGGAGGAAACAGCTACAGTTTCAATTCTAGAACTAGAGGAAACCAATTGTCTTTGGGCCATTTGGGGGCCACTACAGGAGCTGTTCCTCTGCAGGATCCTAGCTTGTCAACGACTTTGAGCAGGAGATTGATTGGTGGAAACAGATAAAATCGATTCCATCTATTCCAGTCGAGAGACATGACGTCTATTGCTTCTACTTAAGGTTCTCATAAGGGGCTACATAACAAGGTAGTTTCTTGTTGTCACTCATTGCGAAGAGGTCGATCTGCAGTTCCGGGACTTTTATTGGAAAGAAAGGAGAATGAGTCTACGTCTAGGGACCATTCTGTCTCTATCGGCTTTCGCCTGCATAGAGCATTCGCTGTCACATCGCGGGACCCTTGAAGGTGAACTGCTTGATAAATGCCATCCTCTCTTCCTTGCCAGGCGGATGATGGCTAACATCACGTGGTTGATGTGAGGTGAACTCAAGCCTTGTCGATTACACATATTACTATCACCTCGTTGTTGAGAGAAAATCTGATGTGGAATGTTCTACAAAGGGATAGTCTCCTTAATGTCAGGAGGACTGTCATAGCCTCCAAGATGTTGATGTGAAAACTTTTTGAACTGGATTGATTAATTTCTTGCCCTTTCCTTTCATGCGAATGCCCTCCCCATTCTTTCAAGGAGGCTTCCGTGTGTATCGCCACTGATGTTTTTGGTGGTTGCAAGCGAATTGTCTGTGCTAGGGTCTTATTCGTTGACCATGGCCCTAATGGCGTGCACAATCTGGTCGGTGTCAACCTTGTTGATTTGAGCGTTTGATGCTTATCTTCTCCAGACTCCTGGCGCATCCTTTGGCTGTGCTTCTAGCACCGGGTCTGTCACTACTGCGAACCGAGGAGAGCCCAGTACTCTTTCCTGTTCGCTTTTTGAAATACTCTTGTGTTGGATTAGTCTCTTGACAGATGCCGCTATTTCTCTCCTCTTCTTTAATACTATGGAGAGGTGGTGTGACTGCAAGTTCCCATGGATTCCTAACCCTTGAAACTTGTGTGGTTTGGAGAAAGGCGACACTTCTAGCGATTGATCTTGAGGCGCAGGTGTTCTAGGAACTGGATCACCTTTCCGGCCGCTTGCAGACAAGTAGCCTTGAATGCTGCCCACACCCGCCAATCGTCCAGGCATGCTACTACCTGTACTCCTTTGGAGCGTAGGTGCTGGACGATCGTTCCGTTAGCTTTGTGAATACCTTTGGTGCTATGTTTAGTCCAAAGGGCATGGCTGTGAAGACAAATTTTGTCTTCTATAGGCTGAATCCTAGGTAGGAGGAGAGCATCCGGAACTTGTTCTTCTCGATGAACTTGTTGGGTGGAGACAAGCCTAGAATGACTCTGGGTTTGTCCAAGTCTTTCTTGTGAACACAAAACAGCCTTCCTTGGAATTTTGATGGACTTCGCTTTCCTCATTACCTTCTTGTTTAAGAGTTCTGAGATATATTCTTCCAATTAGGGGGAAGTGTTGGAAGAATTTTGGAAAGGTGGATTTTTGTTCCATTTCCAACCAAGTCCATTCGTAATTTGGCTGTGGACCCAGGGATCGAAGGTCCAATGATCCTGAAAGTGGAAAAGTCTACCTCCCACCTGGATCCTCTCATTGTTTAGAGGTTCCTGAGGACAAGTTTCCATGACCACGTCCTCCTTCACTCTTTGTGGATTTCCGTAGGATCCTCTTTTTGGGCCCTTACCTTTGTAAGGCCAAAAGGTGGTCAAGTGCCTTTCAAAGCCTGGAGTAAATACAGGTAACTGGCTACCAGCTGGTGAGAGACCATCTGGAAGGGGATTTACGGTTGGACTACCATTTGAGGCACCGTGGTCATGGTCACGGTCAGAAATTGTGCAGTTCTAATGATGATTTCTTCTTTGAGGACATGCCCCACTTTTGGAGCAGGTTCCTATTGTCCGTGGTGGCTTTGGTAATGACTTCTTGGACCACTTCCTGTGGGAAAGGTTCTACACCCCAGATACATGATGAAATCAGTTTTCTGGTTCGTGTTTCACCATTGTTGCAGCAAACACATGCAATCTACCAGTCCTTTTTTTACCTGAGAAGAGTCTACAAATCCATCACAAAGGTGAGGTGTTATTAAAGTCCTGCACACATTTCTAAGCAGTTTTGATGAGACAGGGAGGTGGCAAGACTATCTTTCGTCTCCTGTTCCCTTCTCAAAGGATGGTTTAGAAAATTTGGAAGGTTCTCATTAAACTGCTGGCCTGCAATCTTCGGATCCAACTTTGAGACAGAGAAGATTAGATGTACCTCTTTCCACTTCTCCTCGCAGGCAGGCGTAGCTAGAGATAATGGTTTGCATTTCTCTAGGATTTGGCAGGGTTTTTTCCCTTTGACTGCTCTCATGACACAGTCTAGGGCTTTCCCTGAAAGGGGGAAAGCTCAGGAGGAAGGAGCAATGAAGGTTGGATGCTTCTTGCTGAATGCTTAGACTTTGGAGTTAGTATATCCGGCCCCTTTGTGGGTCTTGGTAAGAATGGCCTGCGCCTTGTCATGTTCAAGGACAATGACTTCCTTTGGTATAGTCTCCTCATGGGATGTAGGTTCATCTCGCAGTCTCACGTAGCAATCTGGATACACTGAAAGCTGGGCCAGAATTGAAGCTCTTCAAGGGGATTGGACTCCAACTTCTGGGAGATATAAAGCCTCCCATTCAACATGGGCATGTTTTGCGTCTACCTCCAGGGGTTGGTTCGGAGAATTGAGGGAGGTCTGATATTTTAAGGGGCTTAGCGGAGCCCCTGGAAGCACCAGGGCGTTTCCTTCCCTGTATCTCTCTCTTCATCTCTTTGAGATCTTGCTAATTCTCCTCTCGTTCCTTCCGGAACAGTGTCAGCGTCTGCTGGATTGACTCTAAGAGCGTTTTGCTCCTGCAGACCTGTCTAGCCAGTTGGGGAGTTGGGGCTGATGAGGTTGACGGCATAAGTTGATATGCTGGCAAAATAAGCTGAGGGACCTCAGTCACCGTCAAAACAGATCCTTCTTCCTCCGTGGGTGGTTGAACCACTCCTTATTTAGGACCCTCTAGCAATAGGTCCTGTCCGGTGTCAGTGGACACCTCTGACATCCGATCCTGGTGGATGTCCAAGCTTTGCAGTGCCTGTTGATATCTGTGTCCACTGTCCGTTGGATAGAGGGATGCTGAACCTGTGCCTGAGACACAAACGTATTCAATTGAGCCTACAAAACAGTAGGCACTACAAAGATTTGTTAGGTAGGTAAGGTCCCGGAGAGTTCTTCTGGAAGCCTCATACTCACCTTTGGTGGGTTTCCCTTGCTGTATCCCTTGACTCTGTAGTGTCAGGGATATCTTTTACAAAGCGATTGGAGCGTTCCTTCGGGTCCCAGAACCTTAGGGATCCAGATACGATGCTGTAGGGGCATAAAACCTGTACATCGTATGCCCACAAAAGTCCTTACTCTTGTGGTTGCAGAATACAATTATACACTTCGCCAATGGTTTCTCCTGTAAGGGAGAAAAAGGGTGAATGAGTACTAGGTTGTTTATATCATTGACATAATAGATGCTTACAGTACGTGTCCCAGTACCTCAGGGATCCGGATACGATGCAGCAGGGGGCGTGAGACCTGCACATCTTGTGGCCACATAAGTCCATACTTTTGTGGTTGCAGAACAGGACTGCACACTTCACCTTAACTTCCTCCTGTAAGGAAAGAAAGAGTGAAATGAGTATAGGGTAATTTATCTCACTGATAAATTTACACATGCATTAATAGTATACTTTACTATTATTCATCATAGCTTAGGATAGTAAGCTAGAAAAGAAGTAGAAAAGAGACATATCCGTGTTTCCCCTCCAGGCAATTGTTGTGACCTCATACAACATTAATATTTTTTAGTTTCCTTAGCAGGGAAAATACTGAGTGGAATAACTCTCGTACATAGAGCCGGAGTCAGTGGATACTAACATTAACTCCACCACTTGTAAAATATTAATACTGACAGGTAATCATTGGTGTTCCGATGATCTAGGATTCATCAGAATGTTGAAGGAATACTTTACCTCAACATTTTTTAAACAGTCTCAACAATGGACTGTGAAAGGATACACAGAGTATCTTGGAAATTTCATACTACTGTATCATTATATACTGTAGTTTTCTAACTGCTGTATTGTTTTACTGCAGGAATACTGGCTACTGTATTGTCTTATACTGTAGTTTTGCCCTATGCTACTGGGTTAGGCTAGTACCTGGCAGCACTAGCTGACAGAGAGAGAGAGAAAGATGGGAAAGAATGACTACCGTATTATTATAGTTTAGTACAATAATTAGGGATTTAGGGACTACTGTCTCTACTGTCTTCTTTCCAGAATGAGGATTCAAATGGAAGGGGAGGATTACATTGATATTTTGAGCTCAACCCATGTCGTCCTGATAGGTAGCTTTCTCAGGGATATTTGGCTACAGTGATATTCCCAGAGAATTAACCTTTAGGTCTCCAGAATTCTAACCCATGGCGCGAATATCCTTAAGATTTCTCTTAAGGATGTTGCATAATATCAGGGGACGTATATCTTGATACGACACATAGCAATCTTCACCCCGAATAGCATTTTCATTTCGAGGGGGAAGAGTAGCAAAAGAGAAGGGGAGCCGTTATCATGGTTACCCTTCCTCCCGTACTGCTATTGAGTATCTAGATGGCGCTGTATCAAAGATGGTGCTCATTCCTATTTTTATAGCGATTTCGCACAGTGGTGTTCCCTGTTGATCTAACGTTTTGATTGCTTTTGAGAGGATTTAATATGCAATCTCCAGCTTCTTTTGCCACAGGAAAGTTGAGTATTTATTCTTTACAGTGTATAATTTTTAGCTCCTGCTTCACAGTGAAATTAGAGTAATTTATTATGTTAAGGAGCTAGGCATGTTACCGGAGGTGCCATGGGCCTTGTCGTTCGTTATGCATGTGTTATTTAGTTAGCAGAACGACTTTCCCGGTTGTAATAGCATTAATAAATTATGAAAGCTATTAAGGCACAATTATACTACTAAAGATATATATTTTATGCATAATTTCCTCTTCCTTTTGTCAATCATATACGTTAGAGTTTCGGCGATTTAGGTAACCGAGATCTCGTTTTGCTCTAAGCTACCTAGCCTAGGCGCTGTAGTATACTTTCAGACATTATCCCCGTTTACCCACGTGTATCATTTTATTGATTCAACGGGAGATAGTACATCTCCTAGAATTATATAACTCGATACTTCTCTCTTGTGGAGATTTAAGGGTAATTCCTCCTTCCCTCTGAGTGCCGCTGTAGGCGGCAACCCTATCTGGCCTTGCCATAGAGTAGTTCACTCCGGCTTGACTAGGCTAGGGTTTTCTGTCTCCCACCTTTGCCGGCGAGTTCCCGGCTTTGGTTTTCAACACAACCTCAGAGTATTCAGTCTTTCTGCCAACGGCAGAGCAGCAGGGTGAGTAGTCACTCCCCTGCCGGCTTCCAGCTGCCGGCATAGGAGGCTAAGCCTCCCTAAGCCACACCTGAAGTGGTGGTATGATGCCGCCACCTTCTCCTCTGCGATCTAATAACTAGTCCTGTGTCGGCAGACTCTAGGCTGAATATAGATATTCTTCTGCAGCCTAGGATGGCGCCGATACTGAAACATTGTTTCACTCATGTGGAAGTGGCAGGAATCTTGCCGCCTTCTTCTACACTTGATAGATTCGGCAGACCCTAGGCTGAAGAATAGTTATTCTTCTGCCGCCTAGGATGGCGCCGATACTGAAACATTGTTTCACTCTTGTGTGGAAGTGGCGGCAATCCTGCCGCCTTCTTCTACACTTGATACAGAACCCTTTTCCCTTTCCCTCTCTGTCCTTTAGCGATGACTTAGCCATCGCAATCCTGTGGCCGTTGTCCTGCAATCTCACTGCTTGCCGGGTGGGTTGCTGTGCCGGCCAGGCTCCTATATTGGCAGCTGTTTAGTCACTCAGTCTTTCCCTTATGGACACAAGGCTCCGGGAAGGTTCTGCCGGTGGGAGACCCTTCTGCTGCTGAAGATTCTACAGTCCTCCCTTGGATTGCCCTACACATTCCTGAAACTGGCAATGCCGGCAACGGATCTTGCTGCTGGATGGAATTCTGAAGGATGCATTCTCCCCTTCTATTTAAACCCTCATTCTGGAGGAAGGCAGTAAGGTTATATACTTACAACCTTATTTATTGTAAAAATATATTTTAATAAGGCAGCCCTTCACTACATGATTTTTCTTTCTCTGTCAGCAAGTGCCGCCAGGTACTAGCCCAGCCGGCAGCATGTCGGCTGGGCCTGTACCATCAGGTACTAGCCCTGCCGGCAACATGCTGGCTGAACTACAGTATATGATTATACAGTAGCCAGTATATTTGCAGTATAGTATATACTGCAGATAGAAAACTATTGTATATATTATACAGTAATTATTTCCCAACATATTTTTTGTATCCTTGCACAGTCTTTTGCTGAGACCAATCCTATATTGAAAGAATAGAATTCCTTCAATACTCTGATTAGAAATCATTTAATAACTTACCCTAAAATATTAAATAGTTTAGAGGGGTCAGTGGTGGTACACTTTTCTATCCCTAGAGGTTAGTACCCTTATCTTTTGAGTTTTCCCTGATCAGGAAACTCTATAGTCTTAATATTGGAAGGGGAGGTCACAGCAATTGGCTGGGAGGGACACACAAGTATGTGTCTTTTCTAATTTATGTCGCCGGCTGGACTGCGCCGCCAGGTGCTAGCCATGCTAGCAACTCGCCGGCTGGACTGCGCCGCCAGGTGCTAGCCATGCTGGCAACACGCCGGCTGAACTACAGTATATGATTATACAGTAGCCAGTATATTTGCAGTATAGTATATACTGCAAACAGAAAACTATAGTATTTATTATAAAGTAGTTATTTTCCAACATACCTTTTGTACATTTGTACAGTCTTTTGCTGAGACCAATCCTATATTGAAAGAATAGATTCCTTCAATACTCTGATTGGAAATCAGTTAATACTTACCCCACAACATTAAATATTCAAGAAGGGTCAGTGGCAGTGTACAATTTTCTATCCCTAGAGGTTAGAACCCTTCTCTTTTGAATTGCCCTGATAAAGGAAACTCTATATCTTTAATATTGGGGGGAGGTCACAGCAATTGGGTGGAAGGGATACACAAGTATGTGTCTTTCCCTATTTTTTCTAGCTTACTATCCTAAGCTATAATGATTAAAATATTAATATTTGCATATCTGTTTATCATATGAGATAAACAATCGCATACTCATTTTATTTTCCTTTCTTTATAGGAGGAACCCCAGATAAAATGCGATGTGATCTTCTGCAACCATAGGAGTAGGAACTTCTATGGTCACAAAGCGTGCAGGTCTCATGCCCCCTGCACCATCATTACCGAATCCCTGCAATATTGGGACACCCAAGTCTGCAATATCTGCCGGACCTTGGTGACCGAAGGTTTCGACGACCCCAAGTCAACAGAGTCGAGGGATGCGGCACGTGAAAAGCTGCGCAAGTGGGTAAAAGGGTTCAAGAAGAACTCTCCGGGACTATACCTACCTATACCTTGCTGTTCCCGAAAGTGGGTAGTGAAAAGGTTGTGCCCCAAGCACGACTTGGACCTCCCTGAGTCCAGATTGCCATCGAGACGGATGTCAGAGAGGCGTTGCAAAATATGGACATCCACCTGGAGGTAAGGATGTCGTAAATGTCTATGGACACTGAAAAGGATCTATTAAAGGATGATCCCGAGGAGGAGTCTACTCTACCTCTGTAAGAAGATGATGATGTCGAGTCAGAGTTCCTTCCGTCTGTGCCGGCACCGGAGCCGTTACCCACGACATCTTCACCTTCTACCCCTCCATTGGACAACATGAGCCAGGCACTGGCCCATCTTACGGATTTAATGGAGAACATTCGCAAACGAGGCGAAGCAAATGAAGCGAAATTCGAGAGAGAGCTCCGTGAAGCTCCACTTATCGCCTCCCAAGGGTCATACAAGCGACCCAGAGGCCAATACCTCCCGACCTGCTCCAAAACAAATCCCTGGAGGTTTGCGGAGTTTATGCCGATTTTGAACGGCAAACTTTACATCTCAGAGAAGATGGGAGCTGTCCCCTTGGACGACATCCAGTTCTGGCCAAGCTTTAACGCTTACCCTGATTGCTTCATTCGACTGAAGCACGAACCAATGCTAAAAGAGGAGACGAAACCGAAGGAGGTCTTGGTTTTTGACCACGATAAGGCACACTCTCTATTGACAAGTAGCCTGAGAACGGTGGGCTATTCGGATTCGAAAGTGTCCGCCTTGAGCAAGAAACACCCTACCTTTCTTGCTCCTGCTTCAATAGCCTTCCCCTTTACATTGAAGGCATTTAAATCTATTGCCAAGGCAGTGGAGGCAGGCAAACCATGCCCTGCACTAGAGGAGTGCAGGCCTCTGTCGTTAGCCTTGCCCATGCAGCAGAAGGAATGAAAGGAAGTCCACCTAACCTTCTCAGTAGGGAAACTGGACACAGACATCGTTGGACGACAGTTTAGCGAGAATCTCCCTAAACTTTCTGACTTTCTCTTGTGCAAGGAACAAGAGACGAAGGAGAGACTTGTGGCATCTTTATCCCTACAAAACTGCATAAAAATGTGTGCAGGGCAACGAAGTACCCCAGACATGCTCATGGTCCTGGCCAAAATGCATATGGCCATCCTAGTAAAGGACCTGTATGCTTTCATGAATGCTAGGAGAGCCTGCAGAGAGTTCGTGTTCACTGCTGCAACAGTGAAACATGAACCTAGGAAGCTGATATCTTCTAACATCTGGGGTAAAGACATCTTCCCGAACGAAATAGTCAAAGAGGTAGTCCAGAAAGCCATCACAAGCAAGAGGAACCTTCTCCAAAAGTGGGGCATCTCTTCAAAGAGGAAGTCTTCCCCGGATGCAGGTCCCCAACCTAAAAGAAAGACAGAGAAGTCTAGACTTCCCCCACGGCCTGCTCAACAACATTCCACTGTTACTATGACCGCTGTGCCCCAATTGGTGGCCCAAACACAGAGCAACTTCCAAGTGGTGCATCAACAGCTGGTTGCCCAGTCACCAGCATTCAACCCCGGGTTTGAGAGGCAGACCACTACCTTTCGGTTGAAAGTTAAAGGATCCAGACGGGGCTTCTCTAGACATCCCACAAGAGGAAAGGGCGGATGCGGTCGAGGAGGTAAACCCTCCGATCAATCGAAGCAAGGAGATGCTTCCGGTAGGAGGGAGGCTCCAACAATTTCAGGATCGTTGGACTTTCGATCCTTGGGTTAACGGCCTAATCAAGATTGGACTAGGATGGAAACGGAACAAGTGTCCACCACCATTTCCTCAATTCTTCTAACACTCCACCCCCGAATTAGAAGAATATACCCTATAGCGCTTGAGCATACAGGTTATAAGGAAAGCAAATTCCATCTAATTCCAGGGAAGGCTGTTTTGTGTTCCCAAGAAGGACTCAGAAAAACTCAGAGTCATTCTGGACTTGTCGCCACTCAACAAGTTCATTAAAAAACAGAAAGTTCAGGATGTTAATCCTTAAACACATAAGGACCCTGTTACAAAAAGTGGCGTTCACAGTCTTGATAGACCTGACAGATGCCTATTGGCACCTTTTAGTCAGTCGCCCTCTCTCCTCCTACCTATGATTCAAGTTACAGAAGATAAAGTATGTTCTAAGAGCCATACCCTTCGGAATAAACATAGTCCCAAGTATCTTCATGAAAGTTGCAGATGCAGTCGTGCAACAACTATGCCTAGAAGGTGTTCAGGTAGCAGCGTACCTGGACGACTGGTTAGGAAGGGCAACATCCAAAGCGGATTGTCTGCAAAAATCCAAAGAAGTGATCCAGTTCCTGGAAGATCCGGGATGCAAAATCAACTTCACGAAGTCTCGACTCTCTCCAGCTCAAGGGTTTCAGTGGTTGGAAAGCCATTGGAACCTGAGGTCACATCGTCTCTCCATTCCCTCAGGGAAGAGGAGGGAGATCGCAGGGTCTGTCAAGAGACTACTGTAATCCAACAGGATTTCAAGAGGCCAACAGGAAAGAGTACTGGGCTCTCTCCAGTTCGCAGCAGTAGTAGACCCAGTGCTAAGAGCACAGCTGAAAGATGTGTCAGGAGTCTGGAGAAGATACGCATCAAACGCTTGAAGAGATCTAAAATGACCGATACCGGCCTTACTACGATTACTTCTCAACCCATGGTCGGAGGTCAAGAGCCTAATGAGGACTGTGTCCTTGCAACCACCTCTGCCGTCGATGACCATCCACGTGGATGCCTTGACGGAAGAATGGGGAGTTCACTCCCACCATAGGAAAGTCCAAGGGACTTGGTCATCTCTGTTAAATGCCTTTCTCATCAACTTTGTGAAAGCCATGGCAGTCCTCTTGTCGTTGGGAAAACTCTCCCCTCGCTGATCAGTGCACATCACGCTGCTCTTGGACAGCGAAGTGATAGTGAGATGTCTGAACCGACAAGGCTTGAGATCGTCCCATATCATCCATGTGATATTGGCCATCATTTGTCTAGAGAGATGGCACCTATCAGCAGTTCACTTACAAATGTTCCGCAATGTGACAGCGGATGCTCTATTCAGGCTCAAGCAGATAGAGTCAGAATGATCCCCAGACGCAGACTCATTCTCTTCCATCCTGGAACAAGTCCCGCAACTGCATATCAACCTCTTCGCGACAAGCGACATCAGGAAACTACCTTGATATGTAGCCCCATATGAGGACCCTCTAGAGGAGATAACGGACGCCATGTCCCTAGTTTGGAACGAATGGACCCAGAATTTCCTGTTTCTTCCATCCAATCTCCTGCTGAAGGTCCTCAACAAGCTGAGATCCTTCCAGGGAATGGCAGCTCTAGTGGCCCCCAAGTGGCCCAAGAGCAACTGGTTCCCTCTAGTGATGGAACTGAGGCTGAAACTGGTCATTGTACCGAACCCAGCTCTATCTCAACGGGTTCAGAAGTTGACTGTCTTCGCTTCATCACAGAGGACCCAAAACCTTCATTTCATGATTTTTTCGTCTGAGCGGTTATGAAAAGACTTGGGATCTCAAAAGGCAGTATAGACTTCTTAGAAGAATACAAGTCTAAGTCAACTAGAAGACAATATGAATCATCTTGGAAAAAGTGGGTTGCTTTTGTTAAAGCAAAAGGACCGAAAGAAATTTCAATAGACTTCTGTCTGTCCTTCTTTATCCACCTTCATAAACAAGGTCTGGCAGCCAACACGATAACTACGTGCAAGTCAGCCCTGATTAGACCTCTTCTATATGCCTTTCAAGTGAACCTGACGAACGAAATCCTTAACAAGATCCCGAAGGCATGCTAAAGTCTTAGGCCTGCAGCTCCTCTGAAGCCCATTTCATGGTCTTTGGACAAGGTCCTACATTATGCTTCATCTGTGAACAATGAAGATTGTTCTCTCAAGGATCTAACCCAGAGGGTTATTTTCCTGTTCGCTATAGCCTCAGGGGCTGGAGTTAGTGAAATAGTAGCCCTATCAAGAAATGAGGGCCACATTCAGTTCACAGAAGTAGGAGAACTGAATTTCTTTCCTGATCCAGCCTATCTCGCCAAGAACGAGCTACCCACTAAGAGATGGGGTCCGTGGAGAATCTGCCCTCTGAAGGAAGATGTCTGTGTCCAGTAGTGTCGAAAGGTCTATCTTCGTAGAACTTCAGACTTCAGGGGAGGACAGCTCTTCAAAGGAGAAACTTCAGGATCAAACTTATCCCTAAAACAACTGAGGGCAAAGCTTACCTACTTCATTCGCAGAGCGGATCCTGACAGCACACATGCAGGTCATGATCCAAGAAAAATTGCTTCATCACTGAACTTTTTTCAGTATATTGACTTTGAGCATCTTCGCTCATATACTGGATGGAAGTTATCCAGAGTGTTCTACAAACACTTTGCAAAGCAAGTCCACGAAACTGAAGCATTATGTGCTGGCGGTAAGTAGTGTATTAAAACCTGTCGTCTAGTGCTGCGATGAACAGTTAATTGATTGGGACTATCAATTAGGGTGAAAAGGTGTTGACACTTCCAGTGCGATACCTTTTAAGTGAGTGTCATCACGGTGACACTAAGACTGTTCAAAATCTCAGGTGCAGAATTATACAGATAACACTTATGCCGTGTGTACATAGTACACAATGTTGATAGTATACAACATTTACAGAAATTATATTAGGAAAATTTATCAAAAATTTTCAAATTTAGAGTGGCACTCATCATTTCTTCCCTTTCAGGGAGAAAAATATTTTCTGTATACGTTGTACGTATAATTCCCTTAACACGTTACACTCGTTATTCCATTTGGTCATCTATTCGAAATAAATTTCTATTAGAGTGTAATTGCATCTTATTTCGCCCTGCAATGAGAACATTAAATATGCCAGAGTTCTCTTACTTATTCATTTAAGTAAACCTCATATTATTTTATGCTTACAAACAATAGATTTAGTTGACACTTAGTTGTTCCGACAACATATACAAACCGTGAGGCCTTTTGTATATCTAGTGGATACTTATGTTTGTTCATACAATATATGCAAACCTTGAGACCACTTTTCTACTGTCTAGTACGACTCTTCCCTGCAGGGGGCAGGAAGCACTAACATTGTCCATGATTAGTGATAATGCCGGATAATTGTAACGTCATTTATCTCAATGGTCCGGATGACCATAGAAAATTTGTCCCAAGATTAAGGCACCTATGAAAATCCATAGATACAGTACTTTCTAGTAATTCTCTGGTAAACTTCCATCAGGACGACATGGCTTGAGCCCAAAAAAAGGATTTTGAGCGAAGCGAAATATCTATTTTTGGGTGAGATAGCCATGTAGTCCTGACGGACCCGCTCTCCTTTTCTATAGAAAAGGCCTTGGCAGGATCCCTCCCGAAATTACTATAACTGTAGCACCATGCTCAATGCTACAAGGAATGAGCGCCATCTTGGATACAGCGCCATCTAGATACTCAATAGTAGTACAGGAGGAAGGGTAGCCTTGATAATGGCTCACCTTCTATTTTTGCCACTCTTCCCCCTCGAAATGAAAACGCTATTCGGGGTGAAGATTGCTATGTGTCGTCTCAAGATATACGTCCCCTGATATTATGCGATATCCTTAAGAGAAATTTTAAGGATATTCGTGCCAGGAGTTAGAATTCTGGAGACCTAAAGGTTAATTCTCTGGGAATATCACTGAAGCAAAATATGTTGAAGAATTATTTTATATACTAATTCCATAGAGAATAATTCTGTAGAAAATTTATAAAATTGTGTATATATATATTTATCTACGTTCATATTTGTTTCATCCTTGAAACCCTCCCCTTTTGCCATACAAAGCAAAATCAAAAAGAAATACTGGAAGTTTCAAGGATATGCTCAGCTGTATTTCAATATTTGCAGTTCCTGATTCCATCATCCTTGGGAAAAAATTTTCACCTACTGGTAATGAGGGAAGAGCGAGGAGGGGGATCAGTTATATTGGCCATATTGGACATATCGAAGATTGGATATTGGACATATTGGATAATATTTTCTTCGAGTGTAGAAGTGCCATGAAGATGGAGTAGCACTTCATTTTAAAGCCACCTCTCCTGCAATTGCTTACCACAAGTGCTACCATGAAGAGTGCAATATCAAGATTTCTGAATACATAGTTCTCAATAATGGGATCTTCTGCTGCTCTTCAATTTGAATTGGGATTTTAAGGATATGGCCTACCAACCCCGTAAGTTTCCTATGATTTTGTGGCATATCGTTCAACTTTGTTTAGGGGGTTATAATATTTGGAGTGAATATTAATTATTCAAGTCTTCAACCCTAATTAAAATTTTCTATGGATTGTAAGCTCATTATAAAATTACTAGTGTTATTTTCCTGAGCTTGTTTTTTCATATCTAATTTAATATTACTTGACTTAGGATTTTAGTGAGCCTAATTTTTTCATTTGTTACTAGGCTAGGTTACTTGTGCTTGCTGGAAGGTTGCCTAGTATCATCGGCTTCAGTTATCTTCCTGGTCTTGGCAAATTTATTAGGTACCTAGTTCAGTTGTATGTAATGTTGTATTGGCATATTTGTACTTGATATTGATATATTGTATACTATTCATTATTGTTTATAAAGGGACTTTACATAAATTTTACATTAGGTTTTTGATGGAAATTTTATCGTGGTTTGCAGAATCCATAGTTTTCAAAAACAGGCAAGAGTTGAGTGGGTTCTACCACAGGCAGTCACTAGTGATTGAGGATTCCACTTCAGCCATCAGAGTTCCATTGCTTTGCCATATTTAATATTTATTCAATATAAATAAAGAATCTAATATTTTTAATTTTAAAGTTTCTTTATCCAATATTGACATTAAAAGTTATTGTTACTCTGCTCTCGCTGCTCTTGTTATAAATTTACATTCTGTGTTTATGTTTTTGAAATGGCCCCCAACGTGGGGCTCTGAAGGCTGTCTCAATACTGGTGGCACTTGGGTAGCATTGTAGGAGTGGTGGTTTTTATTTGGATTATTGTTATTATTGATCAGTGTACCGACTACTATAATTATCTTAATTTTTTTCTTTTGTTAGGCTGCATCGACGTTTAGAATTAAATTTTTCTACAATCATGACAGACATGAAGCTTCTTGTTTTGAGTAGGAAGTACATCCGCTCTCAAGTCACTAGACAATTTAATGAAAGGCATAAATTTTCGCAGTATAATAGCTTACAGAAGTTTAATATTGTTGAGAAACTTAAGAATTTTAAAGAAGAACTTAAAGGGCTTGATTGCAAAGTCATATTTTCGAAGTGGTCAGAGAGCGAAGATGAAAATGAAATGGAAATTGAATTTAGCTCTTGTCAGGAATATAAAGATAAAATTTCTGAAATGTTGCTGCTCTTAGAGGTTAATGTTAATGGAAGCACAAGTGAAAATCTGAATGAAACTCCTCTTAGTCGTCTTAAAAGTCCAGTAGCACCTTTGCCTAAATTTAAGAGTTCTGATGATGAAAGTTTGGAATTATTCTTACAGCAGTTTGAGGAAACTACTGGAAAGTTTTCTTACACAGATTATGATAGATTGTTGTTACTTAAACAGCAGGTTTCTGGCAAGGCTTTACTTTTGATAGACTCTTTAGAAGCAGACAAACAAGGTTATTTCCATGCAAAGGAACTCTTGAAAACAGCGTTTGCCTCAGTTCCAACTCAAAAGTTTAATGTGATGAAACAACTTCAAGAAATGAAGTTAGGATATGATTCAGAACCATTTCAGTATATTAGTAATATTAGAAAATTACAAGAAGCTGTTAAGACTTTGAAAATGGATATTGATGATGTTTTGCAGTACTTTTTCCTAAGAGGAATGAATGAAACTTTCAGAAATCAATTGATACAAATTACTAACAATTCAAAGCCCACTACAAATGAAATTGTTGATAACTTTTTTGAAGCCAATGAACGGTATCAGAATGCAACTAAACTTTGTAAATTAAGTAAAAGTAAACAGCCTTCTTCTGAAAGGCATCAAGATAAACGAGGAATGAGAAAAAGTTCAAACTTAGCAGCAGAGGTTAATATTAAAAGCTCCAATCCTTTTACTTCCTGCACACTTTGTAGTGATAAGGTTAATGGTGACCATCCAATCCACAAGTGCCCTAATTTTGATACTGCTAAGGAAAAGATAGCTAGGTTGAGTATTTTGAATGGTTGCACTAAATGTGCAAGAATCGAGCATTTGGATAGCTCGTGCCATTTTAGATTTTCCAGAAAGTGTAAACATTGTCAAGGATGGCATTTCTCCTTTCTTTGCTTGTCAGATAATCATGAAAGTTCTGAGGTCAGAGATTTGGTGCGTAATCCTAAAAAAGCAGTTCCTAACCCTAAGCAAAACGAGAAGAGTAAATCAAAAGATGTTCAAAATAGTACACAGAATGGGGTAGTTTGTCCAGGTAGTTCCTTTCAGAGCAATGGGGGCATAGATTCAATTTTACCTACATTTTCTTGTAATTTGGGCCCTAGTAAAATAAGAGGATTGAAGGATTCAGGTAGCCAAGCTAATTTCATTTCTGAGTGTGCTTTAGAAGGTCAGTGTTTCAAAGTTGTTAAAGATAATTTTGACCTTGTTGTCAATGGGTTTAATGGAGCAAAATGCTATCGTACCAAGATAGTTCAAATTTCTGTTAAGTTTGGGGAGACAGCGCATAATATAAAAGCTATTTGTGTCCCAGGTATTGATAAAAATTTGAATTTACCCAGCGTTGGTCAAGTTGTTAAAAGTTTTAGAAATTATGGTTATAAGCTTTTAGATGAGTTTCTTGATGAGGCTAGAGAAGACATATCAAACATTCAGTTTGTCCTGGGTGCAAATTCAGCTAATTGTCTCATGGAAAAGATGGTTGGTTTTAAAATAGTGGTCAGTGTGTGTACTATGAAACAAGATTTGGCATTATGTTAATAGGAAACATTGAGAAATTAATTGCAAATTTGAAATTTCTCCCTAGCCTGCATGATGATACTCATTTACTTTTTGGCTTGGAAGAGAATTTAGATGAGCAGGGTAAATCACTGGATAATATTAAATTTCCTATGACTTCATGTTTCAAGTCTAGTGTTAGATGTATTGGAAGTGCAGAGGATCCTACAATCTGTATTTTAGATCATGATGGCAGGATCAGCGAGCATAAATTGCAAAAAGCTACTGAGCATATTTTAGAGCGAGAATGCTCATATTATTTGCACAAAGATAGCACTGACTTAGATGGGGAGAGCACTGAACATAATAAGAAATTAGTTAGGTATTTACTTAATAATACACAAAGGGATGAAGAAGGCAGGTTGGTAATGCCACTTTTATGGAATGGTCATGTTTCTCATTTGCTGGGAAAGAACACAAATTTAGCAAAGCAAATTTTGAAATCTAACCTAAAGAAATTATCGAAGAATGATGAATTTTTGAGATTAATGGATGAAAACATAAAGACTCAGGAAGCTCAAAACTTAATTGAAAGAATTGATAATTTGGATAAGTTTTGTGAAGAACACCCAGAGTACAGTTTTTTGCCGCACATGGGAATATTTAAGTTAGACCGCAGTACTACTAAATGCCGAATGGTTTTTCTCTCTAATTTGTGTGAAAAACAAAGTAATGGCTCCCCCTCTATTAGCCACAATCAGGCAATGTCGGCTGGCCCTTGTATTAATCAGAAATTGTCTACTGCCTTGCTACTTTTAAGGTTTGATTCTCATTTATTGTGCTTTGATTCAAAGAAAGCTTTACAGCATATAGCATTGAATGAAACTGATCAAAGTAAATTATTATTCTTTTGGTTTAAAAATGTAAGTAGAGATTTTACCATTATAGCATACAAGAATCTTCGTCTAAGTTTTGGGCTAAGGTGTAGCCCAACAATATTGATGATTGGTTTGTACAAAATATTGATGCTAGACACTGAAGGTGATTTGGACAACTTAAAGGAATTGAAGAAACTTATTTACTCTTTGATATACATGGATAATGGTGCGTTCACTGCAAATGATTCTGAAAGCTTACACTGGGGTTTTAATAACTTGAATAACATTTTTAATCCATATAAATTTGAATTACAACAATTCGTTACCAATGATGTTATGCTCCAAGAAAAAATAGATAAGAATTTGGATGAAGTCACTCCTGATGTAGTAAAAATATTTGGTTTAAAGTGGAACCGAATAACAGATTGTATTTCCTCTCCTAAACTTGAGCTAGACTCTAAAATAAACACTAAGAGACTGATATTGAAAAGCATTGCTTCAAATTTTGATCCATATAATTTCAATGGACCTATTTTAAACAGAGCTCGTTTATTTATGCATGAACTTCAATTAAACACTTCTCTAGGATGGGATACAGAATTGTCCATTGAGCAACAACGAGAATGGCGTAACATAGCCAAACAAGTTAACATGACTCCTCCAATTGAGGTACCTAGATTTGTCGGGGAGAGAAATGGGTCATATCGTTTAATTGCATTTACTGACAGCAGTAAAATAATCTATGGGACAACAATTTTTATTCAGTGCATAGAAACTAAGCAAGTCAGTTTTGTTCTAGCAAAGAATCGCTTGGTTAACAAGCAGTTAGAAAGCAAAAGTATTCCATCTCTAGAATTCCAAGGGATAGTTTTGGGAACAGAAACATTATTGGAGTTGAGTAAGGATTTGGCAGGTCCTCAGTGCCCTAAACCTATTAGAATTGTAGAATCAGTACTGTATACGGATAGCATTGTTTTACTGAGCTGGATTAATTCTTATGTGAACAAATTAGATAAAATGAATAAAAGGAGTGTATTTATCATGAATCGTTTGGATCACATTCAAAGGATCTGTGAAAATAACCCAGTTAGATTTTGTTTTGTCAGTGGTATCTTGATCCCTGCAGATTGTATAACTAGGCCTATGTCGTACAAACAGCTTTTGAAAGCTAATTATTTCACTGGCCCAGAATTTTTAAGATGTGAAAGGGATGAACTGTGCAGTAATGCTGATACATTTGATATAGTTGTACCCAACCCAGATTTTAATCCATTGAATGAAAATTCCTTCTCAATTTCTGCATCTAAATTAAGTGAATCACAAGTCTTAGCAGAATCAAACCCTGAACATTTAGTCGTCCTGGACAAGTGTTCCAGTTTCTCTAAGCTTGTTAGAATTCACGAGTACGGTCTTAAATTCATTGCTTTGCTCAAAAGAAGAGCAAACTCAGTTTCTTTTAACTTTGGTGATGCATCCTCCTTTCATTTGGAAGCTACTACTATGAGATTCAGGGCCTCTGTAACACGGTTTTTTGGACTTTGCTCCTTATCAAAGCATCGGATGTAGCTGAAAGTTGACATATGTATATTTTACAACAACACACAAATTTTGTCAGCATTATCAATAACCTAAACCCGATAGTTTTAATTTTTATAGAGTAAAAATGATCTAGCCGACGCCATGGCCAGTGATAACGAGCCAAGAGTCAAAAACATTCATTACGTAAGCAATGTAAACACCCTTTGACAAAATTTTGCCCCGCCCATCCACCAGATACCCATTCACCTTCCATTGGCTCTGAAACCCATGACAGTCACGAATGGCTAACAGGATTTGGAATTGCCCCCGTGGTTGCAAAACTGCATTTGTCTTACGACTTGCAATTTTATAGTCAAGAGAAAGCCCGTGGCCATATTTATTATAGCCTGAATAAGTAATTATTTGGTTTCTAGTTTAAATCCAATGTTTATGGTCTGATTTGTATTTAGCGTAACATGATTATAATACTTGTAATGTCATTCAGGCTTTTGAACATTTCCATTAACTATTCACTATGCCACCAAGAGAGAGAGAAAGAGAGAGATTGTATGTAAACAGTCTTTATATAACTATTTTTGTTAAAATAAGATTTTTGTGCTAAAATCTCCATCAGACCAACGGATCATCCGATTTAAATATTTTTTTCTTCTTCTTAGGCCGTACGACCGTGTTGGCTATGTTTTGGGCATGACTGCATTTTGTAAATAAATCATGAATAGTTTTAGGAGTTTTATTTGTACATCTAAGGGGAATTTATAAAAGTAAAGTGAACATAATTAATTTATCCTTTAAAATAATTACTACATGTAGCCAAACAAATAGTAGTAAAGATGATAATGCAATGAAGGAATGATACCATACTTTATCTTTAGCTTCAACATCGGCAATAACATACCCAGTTGCCATAATTTGTTAGCTTAATGAAATAACCTATCATCTAATGTTAAACTTAATTTCTGAGGAGGCCATGGCTTATTGCACAGTGAAAAAACATGACAAAGACTTTATGAATGGCGGAACAATACATAAATGTGGGTGGGGTATCTGTGCTAGCGTAGTAATACTACTGTAGCAGTAGTGCTGCAACAGTAGTATACATGAATTAAACGTTTAGGCCAACTGCTGGGATCCTTGAGGATCATTTAGCACTTCTTACAACTACTCGAGAATTGAGTTTTTATAGCCAGAATTAAAATTTTATAATCCAACAATGCCCATGATAGCCTTCAGTGTTATCCTGGATTACAACGAGGCCAAAGTGGGTGGAGCCTCATGAAGGTTTGAAGCCAAAATACAGTACCGTTTTTTTTTCAGTAAATAGGTAGATAGATAGACAATAAATAAAAATTGCTTGACATTGGATATAGCAGTTATCAAATCAAGCTTGTCTACTACGTTTTTGAAAATTACCAACTATTCCCTACACCTTGTCAATCTGATTGTGACCTATAAAAGTAGACTGTAATTTCTTAGGAAACCTATTTTGGGAGTTAGACTAATAATCGAAGTGTTTTTGTATTTATTAATATATTTTGTTGGTTTGTTCATTAGGACAATTATCAGTGGAGAGGTTTCAGAGTTCATAAAGGTTTACTGCTTTGCTTTTATTTAAACTTTTGTGTCATTGTTGGCAGAGGTATAGCCTTTGTTACGTATAACCAATCATCGATCGAGAAAGAGGGAAGAAATGCCGTCATAGGTTACGTAACGAGTGCGTTCGAAACCTTTTCTCTGAGTAAGTTGGCCCGTCTTCAAAAAACGTCACTTTTACATTATAAGTACCAAATTTATTCAACCTACGTAATGCAGAATATAGTCAAAATTTATGTGTAGATATAATGTGCATTCTGAATAAGCGATATATATATGAAATTCATAGATAAAAAATTATTGCGAAAAAACCGTGTTACAGGGGCCCTGAATCTCATAGTAGACATATCATAAGGAATGATCAGAGAATCTGGTATGGTGAAGTTTTCCAGTATTTAGAAAGCAGAAATAAGAGAGTAAAGGATATTCCTAATATTATTGCTCAAATTAATGTATACATGGATGATCATGGACTCTTAAGAATTAGAAGTAAGATGCCTAAATGGAGAAAAGATACTTTTGTCAACTTTCCTATTTTGCTTCACAAACACAGTAAGTTAACTCGGTTAGTAATAAAAGATTTTCATGAGAAATTCTCTCATGCTGGTGTTTATTCCCTTTTGTCAGAGATGAGAAAAAAGTTTTGGATTCCACATTACTTTTCAGTAGTAAAAAAGGTCCTCAAAGAATGTGTTGTAAGGACAGTGAGACAAGCGTCACCAAGATCAACTGATACTTTATTTGAATGCGCACGGAAATACATTACAAGGTGCGGACGGAAACGTAGGATGACGTAGGCGCCAAGTCAGATTGAAGTGCCCGCCAAAATATATGTGTTTTCTTACACTTACAAATATATGAATTATGGGTTAACAAAAACATGTTATGAAACGATACATATATCAAAATGTAACTCTGGTAGAGCGGAATATATATACATAGGACACCACAGTGTGGCGAAGAGAGAATTTAAATAAATAAGTAGTTTGTCGATTTTCTGGACGACGAAGGGATCGGTGTCCTTACAAGTACTCCCCCCCCCCCAAGACATCGGGCGGCGTAGAGGGCTGATGATCAATCTTCGTATCTCTTCGGGCGTCGGAGGGTTCCTCTTGTTTTTGAACGGAGGGGCGCGCTGGCGGTCGGTGTAAGGATCTCTTCCTCTTGACGTCGTTTGGTGATTTTTTCTTCGTTGGGCGGCTTGTTTTGTGGCGGAACTCTGGGTCTGCCAGGTCCAGCGGAGGCGGTGTCGCTTCCTTCGAGAAACGCTGGTTTCACGCGGTCTATTGAGACCCAGTCCTCTTGGCCATGGACGTCGAGAAGGAAGGCTTTCGTTGTCTTTTTAATTACCCGGTAGGGACCTCGATAAGGTCTAGTCAGTGGTTGTCGATGAGCGTCGACACGGACGAAAACGTACTTGCAGTCATCCAGGCTTTTTGGCTTGAAGTGCTTGGTTCTGTCCTGGTAAGTTTTGAGACACGGCCTGAACTTCCTGGCGATGTCCCTTAGGTGATCCAGCTGCGTGTCGTCGGTTGATGAGGGAAAGAATTCGCCAGGAACTGCGAGCGCTTCCCCGTAAACTTTTTCGGCGGGCGAAGGTTCGCCGTCTGCGCGAGGGGCGGTGCGAAGGCCGAGGAGTACCCAAGGAAGTCGTGATTTCCAGTCCCCGTCGGTGCAGCTCGCCATCAGGGACGCCTTGAGGGCGCGGTGCGTTCTTTCGACCATGCCGTTTGCCGCGGGGTTGTATGCCGTGGTGCTGTGGAGCGTCGTCCCCATCAGGTTCGCCAAAGCAAGCCATATTTATGAGAGGAAAGCGGGGCCTCTGTCAGTCGTGATGTCGTCAGGAACGCCAAACCTGCTCACCCAGCTTGACAGGAGGGCTTCGGCACATGCATGAGTCGTAGCTTCGGTCATCGGCGATGCCTCCAACCACCTCGTGGAGTGATCGATGATCGTAAGTAGGTAGCGAGCGGATCCAGAAGGGGGCAATGGTCCCACGACGTCGATGTGTATATGTCCGAAACGTCTTTTTGGCTGGGGAAAATCGCCCATCCCCGATTCAGTGTGACGGCTGACCTTGCTTGACTGGCAGTTGATGCATGACCTCGCCCATTCCCGGGCGTCCTTTTTTATCCCTGGCCAGACAAACTTTTCAGACAGAAGGCGAGCGGTGGTGCGTCCTGAGGGGTGCGAAAGTCCATGGATGATATCGAATATTTTCCTTCTGCAGGAGGCTGGTACCCAGGGACGAGGGCGGCCCGTGCTGGTGTCGCAAAGAATAGTTACTCCTGCTGGTCCGAGGGGAACCGCACTTATTTTGAGCGCGGATGGCTCCGTCAGGTGAACCTGTGCTTCTCGGTCGGTGCGTTGTTCGGTTGCGAGATTGGCGTAGTCGATTCCCAGGTGGATCGCGTCAATTTCAATCCTTGAAAGGGCGTCCGCGACTGGGTTTTTCTTTCCTGGGACATAACGTATGGTGCACCCGAATTCGGCGATTGATGCGAGATGACGTTGTTGTCGGGATGACCATGCGTCCGTTGATTTCGTGAAGGCGTGGACGAGGGGTTGATGATCCGTTGCAATCGTGAAGGGGGTACCCTCCAAGATGTGCCTGAAGTGGCGGACGGCGAGGTAGACGGCGAGGAGTTCCCTATCGAAGGTGCTGTATCTTGTTTCGGCGGGTTTCAATTTCTTGCTGAAGAATGCCAGCGGTCGAGGAGAACCATCGACGAGTTGCTCAAGCACAGCCCCGCAGGCGACGTTGCTGGCGTCGGTCGTTAGTCGCAGGGGCGCGTTGTCGTCGAAATGAGCCAGGGTGGTGGCATTCGGAAAGGCATCCTTCGTCCGAGCGAATGCCTGTTGCTGGGGCAAGCCCCACTCAAGTTTTTTTGCTTTTCCTTTCAGGACGTCGTCGAGGGGTGACAGGGTTTGCGCGATGTTGGGGATGAAGCGCCTGTAGTAATTGACCATTCCCAAGAACTCCTGAAGTTGGCGGATGGTCGTAGGCGTTGGGAACTTCCTGATGGCGTCGACTTGGTTGTCATGGGTTTTACCCCGCGCGAGGATACACGGTGACCAAGGAAATCCACTCCCTCCGCACCGAACGTACATTTGTCGAAGCGTACGACTAGGCCGTTCTCCTGTAGGCGCTTTAGGACGGTGCGGACGAGTCCCCAGTGTTCCTCCTTGGTTTTCAAGAATATCAGGATGTCGTCGACGTAGCAGACGCAGAAAGGTAGGTCACCCAGAATGCTATCCATTAGTCGTTGGAAGGTTGCCCCGGCGTTGCGTAGACCGAAGGTTGAGTATGCGAAGGTGTAGGATCCGAACGGCATTACAATGGCAGTTTTCGGGATATCTTCCGGGAATACGGGGACCTGGAAGTAAGACTTGAGAAGGTCCATCTTGGTAAAAAACTTTGCGCCGTGCAACGCGTTCGTTAGGTCCTGCATGTTGGGCAGTGGGTAATGATCGGGCGTTGTGATGAGGTTGAGGCGCCTGTAGTCGCCGCAAGGTCTCCAGGACCCGTCCGGCTTTTTAACCATGTGCAGGGGTGATGCCCAGGGGCTCTATGCTTTCTTACAGATACCCATGCGTTCCATGTCCTCGAAGGCGCGTTTGGCATCCTTCAGTTTCTGAGGCGGGAGGCGGCGGAATTTGGCGTGAGTGGGAGGTCCTGTCGTTGTGATGTGGTGGTAGATACCATGCTTGGACGGGGAACCTGGCGAGTGTCGGAGCTCGGGCTTGAAAACCTCGGGAAACTCTCGTAGGAGGTCGGCGTAGGGGTGCGTTGTTACGGCGGATACGAACATTGTTGCAGGGCCGTATTCTAGGGTGCGAGACTGGCAGGTTCCCGTGTCGATGAGACGTCTGTTAGCGACATCGACGAGGAGTCCATGGTGGGCGAGGAAATCCGCACCGAGGAGGGGGCGATTGACGTCGGCGATAGCGAAGGGCCAAGAATACGAACGGCCCATGATATATATCTTGAGGGTCTTGATTCCATAGCACCGTATGGGAGATCCGTTGGCGGCGATGAGTGAGGGAGCGTTTTTGTCGGGACCATGGTCTAGGTCGGACTTCGAAGGAGGGAACGTTGACTGCATTGCGCCGGTGTCCACCATGAGTCTACGGTTGGAAATGGTATCGAGGATACAGAAACCAATCTTGTTATGGTTAACTGCGGCCGCGATGGTGGCAGGTGGATGCTTCTGGCGCCATCTTCTAGGGAAACTGCATGGTGTTCTACATTTCTTGGCGTCACTGCCGAACTGTTGGTGGTAGAAGCACCATGCTGGGTTAGGCCTAGGGTTTGGTCGCGTCGGTTGCGGTGGTTTCTTTCTTGATAGAATGTTGATCTCGTCGTCCTCGGGGGCCATTGCCGAGGAGTCTATGGAAGAGCAGCTGCTGAAGGAGGAAAACGGAGGCGGCGTTGACGATGATGCTCCGAGGCGAGATGCTTTGGAGGCCTCGTGGAGCTTCTGAGCCTTCGACAGGAGTTCGTTCATCGGGAGCGTGTCGGCGTCTGTCAATTGGTCCCGTACGTCCTGTGGTAGGCGTCGAAGAAAGATCTCGCGAGATAAGCTAATCTCACGTCGTCGGCCGTTGCTGTCTGTTTCGGGGAGCATGAGCAGGCCGGTTAGCTCGTCCCATGCCTCGACAGGAGAGGTGTCACCCATGGGCTTGCCTGTGAGGTCCAGTACTTTCTGTGCCCTTGCTGAGACGGAGAGGGAGTAGATACCGATGAGTTTCGTTCTCAGGTCGTCGTATGAAACTTGGCCGGCCTGGGCGTCGAGCCATGGGGAAATCTTGTCGAATACTTCTTCAGGTATGGAGGTGAGAACGATGTCGGCCTTGGCGCAGGAGTCACTGAGGAAGAGTACGTCCGCTCTCAGGAACCAGGAAGCGGTGTTGTGTTGAGAAAAGGGCGGCAGTTTGACTTTGGGCGTGGAGGCGAGGCCGTTGGGTGCGATGGGCGTGTTGCTTCCTGCATCGTGGCCAGACGACGAGTCGGCGAAGAGGTGAGAAGTTGATATGTCGGTTAAGCTCATCCTACTGCCTTACGTTCACCGAAGTGTGGGAGAACCAAAGGCAGGTTCGTGCCTAAGGTAACGGAGTATGTAGAAGGTAGCACGGCCGTAATAAGTCCGTTAATGGCAAAGCCAAAACCGCTGATGCTACTTTCAACTCCAGGGTCACCAGTTGTAAGGACAGTGAGACAAGCATCACCAAGATCAACTGATACTTTATTTGAATGCGCACGGAAATACATTACAAGGTGCGGACGGAAACGTAGGATGACATTGGCGCCAAGTCAGATTGAAGTGCCCGCCAAAATATATGTGTTTTCTTACACTTACAAATATATGAATTATGGGTTAACAAAAACATGTTATGAAACGATACATATATCAAAATGTAGCTCTGGTAGAGCGGAATATATATACATAGGACACCACAGTGTGGCAAAGAGAGAATTTGAATAAATAAGTAGTTTGTCGATTTTCTGGACGACGAAGGGATCGGTGTCCTTACAGTGTCATTTGTAAGAGATTCAAAGAGAGAACGGTTAAGGTCAACCAAAGTGCCTATCGCGATTTTAGGATTGACCCTCCCTCTATACCATTCAGGTATATTTTTATTGATCATTTTGGACCGTATAACGTTTAGCTTAATGGTAAAAAGAGCAAAGTTTGGGTTCTATGTTTAACTTGTCTCTGGTCGAGGGCAATTAATTTAAAAATTTGTTTAGATCTCACTACAAAATAATTTTTAAGAGCTTTTCAACTGCATTCATATCAGTATGGAATCCCTCAATTAGTCTTGTCAGATCTTGGATCTCAGTTGGTAGCTGGAGCTAATGTGGTCACTAATTTCCTGGCTGATCCTGAGAGTCAGGCATATTTTGAAGAAAATGGTGTAAAGTCAATTAAGTTTCAGCAGTATCCAAAGGGATGTAACAAATTAGGAGGACTTGTTGAGACTTGTGTCAAGATGAGTAAGCATTTAATCCATGGAGCATTAAAAAATAATGTGTTAGACTTCCGTGATTTTGAGATTTTGTAGAGCAAACCGTTCACTTAGTTAACAGGCGCCCTATTGCCTTCAAAGAAGGGTTGAGAGACAGTATCACAGATGAAGTGCCTGATGCAATTACACCAGAAATATTAATTCATGCACATGAATTGCTGTCTATTAGCATTATTCCTGACTTGCAGGGCAATCCAGATGAAGATCTGAACTGGACGGTAGATGATCAAGCTAGCAAAGTTTTAGACAAGTATCAAAAACTTAGAAATGTGAGGTCTCGACTTATTAACATTTATAATTCAGAATTTATAGCACACTTATTGTCACAAGCAACAGACGAAAGGAGTAGATATCAACCAGTGACACATAAAAGAATTCAAGTAGGTGATATTGTTCTGTTCAAAGAACCGCACATGAAACCTTCAAATTACCCAATGGGTATTGTTAAAAAAGTAAAATTAAATGACTTGGATGAAGTAACTGACATAGCTGTGTTTAAGGGAGCTTCTCGTGAAACTGTAAGACGGCATGTTACTTCAGTAATACCTCTCTTAAGCCCTGTGACTAATGACAGTGAATAAAAGGCAGATATTAAAGAAGACAGTAGTACACATCAAAGAAAAAAGAGGGAGGCTGCTGTCATTGGTGAGGCAAGAACAAGAGATATGTTGAGAAATTAGTATGCAGTATATATTTGGGTGTTGGTAATTTTTATTTTTTCTCCTTAGAATGTTACTTAATTTTGTAACCTTACCTTTACCATTCGAATTTTGACTAAATTCGAATCCCCCCTTTGGGGTGTTGAAGAATTATTTTATATACTAATTCTGTAGAAAATTTATAAAATTGTATATATATATATATATATATATATATATATATATATATATATATATATATATATATATATATATATATATATATTTATCTATGTTCATATTTGTTTCATCCTTGAAACCACCCCCCCCCCCTTTTGCCATACAAAGCAAAATCAAAAAGAAATACTGGGAGTTTCAAGGATATGCTCAGTCCATAGATGGCTCTGCTGGCTGTATTTCAATATTTGCAGTTCCTGATTCCATCATCCTTGAGAAAAAATTTTCACCTACTGGTAATGAGGGAAGAGTGAGGAGGTTGATCAGGTATATTGGCCATATTGGACATATTGAAGATTTGATATTGGACATATTGGATAATATTTTCTTCGAGTGTAGAAGTGCTATGAAGATGGAGTAGCACTTCATTTTAAAGCCACCTCTCCTGCAATTGCTTACCACGAGTGCTACCATGAAGAGTGCAATATCAAGATTTCTGAATACATAGTTCTCAATAATGGGATCTTCTGCTGCTCTTCAATTTGAATTGGGATTTTAAGGATATGGCCTACCAACCCCGTAAGTTTCCTATGATTTTGTGGCATATCGTTCAACTTTGGTTAGGGGGTTATAATATTTGGAAGGAATATTAATTAGTCAAGTCTTCAACCCTAATTATAAATTTTCTATGGATTGTAAGCTCATCATAAAATTACTAGTGTTATTTCTAGCTCAACTCCAAATCATTGTTTTGTGCATAGAATAGCCTAGTGGGTGTTCAGATTTGCTTAAATCGATATACCGTGTAAGATTCTATTTTCGTGAGCTTGTTTTTTCATATCTAATTTAATATTACTTGACTTAGGATTTTAGTGAGCCTAATTTTTTCATTTGTTACTAGGCTAGGTTACTTGTGCTTGCTGGAAGGTTGCCTAGTATCATCGGCTTCAGTTATCTTCCTGGTCTTGGCAAATTTATTAGGTACCTAGTTCAGTTGTATGTAATGTTGTATTGGCATATTTGTACTTGATATTGATATATTGTATACTATTCATTATTGTTTATAAAGGGACTTTACATAAATTTTACATTAGGTTTTTGATGGAAATTTTTTCGTGGTTTGCAGAATCCAAAGTTTTCAAAAACAGGCAAGAGTTGAGTGGGTTCTACCACAGGCAGTCACTAGTGATTGAGGATTCCACTTCAGCCATCAGAGTTCCATTGCTTTGCCATATTTAATATTTACTCAATATAAATAAAGAATCTAATATTTTTAATTTTAAAGTTTCTTTATCCAATATTGACATTAAAAGTTATTGGTACTCTGCTCTCGCTGCTCTTGTTATAAATTTACATTCTGTGTTTATGTTTTTGAAAAAATATCCCTTAGAAAGCTACCTATAGGAACCTTCCATCAGGACGACATGGCTATCTCACCCAAAAATAGATTTTTCGCTTCGCTCAAAATCCGTTCTAGCTTCCATCCAGCCACAATTTCTCTTGCAGGCTGTACTGCCGGTTACAGGATTTGTGGATGGCATTCGAAGAGAGGACTGAAGAATACACAAAAGTATAATGGGTTTCCCACCAGCAGCCGTCAGGGCTGGCTCAACCTTTCCCGCAGCTTAGCTTCCGTTAGGGAGATGGTTGAAGCGGCAACCAAACCGCCTTTGTAGGAGCCCGGCCGGTAACCCAGTCAGCCCGGCAAGTGGGGTGATTGTAGAATACCGGCCACAGGAATCGTGACGGCTAGGCCGTCACTACAGGACAGAAGGGGAAGGGGAAGGGTCTTATATTTTACAGAGGAAGGTGGCGGCAGGTATGCCTCCTACTTTCGACTGTAATTCAAGAAAACATAGTTTCCAATACCAGCGCCATCATGGGCGGCAGAGGAATAACGATTCCCTAGCCTGAGACGTTGCCGGATATAAGACATGTCTTCTAGTCCACAAGGGAGAAAGGTGGCGGCAATTGTACTTCCCACTTTCGGTTGTGGACTAGGGAAGCCGAACTTCCTATGCCGACAACGATGTAACCGGCCGGGGAATGATTATTCCCCTATCGGTAGCGTTATCGGCAACAAGACAGAATACCCTAAGTTACTGTCGTATTTCAAAGCCGGGATATTTTCCGGCAAAGAAGATCAACAGAAAACACTATCCAAGTCAAACCGGAGTACACTACTCGATGGTGATGACAGAAGATAGGATTGTCGCCTGGGCTGGCCGCACTCAGGAGGAAAGAAGGATATATCCTCATTTCTTTAAAAGAAGTGTATCGAATTATTCAAGTAATTCTAGGAGATATTTATATCTCCGACCAAATTAATAAAAACGATACAAGAGGTTAAACAGGGGAAAATGTTGTTAAAGTATACTAAAACGAGTTAGGCTAACCTAACCCGAGTCGGGATCTCGGCTACGCTAGTACCACCGAGGCCCTATCATAAACGATAGAAACGTTTATTAGGAAGAGGAAATATTGGAAGGAAGGGTTTATCCTCATTTCGCTAAAAGAGAAGCGTATCGAATTATACTAGTAATTCTAGGAGATATTCATATCTCCGACCGAATTAATAAAACCGATACAAGAGGTTAAACAGGGAAAACGTTACTAAAGTATACTAAAACGAGTTAGGCTACCCGAACCCAAGTCGGGATCTCGGCTACTCTAGTACCACCCCTTTATCGTAAACGATAGAAACGCTTATTAGGAAGAGGAAATATTACATGTGTAAAGCTTATCATCACTAGTATAATTTTGCCTAACTAGCTAGAACTTCTTTATAGCTAAATACCGGGCAATTCGTATTACTAACTAAATAAAGCAGTTATGGAGTACGACAGCAGTCTTAACATGGCCCCCTCTGGGGGATGGCAGTGCTCCGCTTAACACACCTAAATTATGTTAATTTAACCGTGAAAAAGAAGCCAAAAATTATACACAGGAAAGATTAAATACTCAACTTTCCAGAGGATGAAGAAGCTGGAGATTGCATGGTTATATTCCTTGAAAACAGTAACAACACCGAGAGCAAGTGGAAGAAATACCGTGCTTAAATGGGTACTTTGAAAGAAATGGTTATGCCATAGTAGTACTGGGAGGGGATCCACCAGATAACCTTAATAACAGGTCCCCTTCAATTTCGCCACTCTTCCCCCTCAAAGAGTAAAATCTATTCGGGGTGAAGATTGCCATGTGTCGTATCAAGAAATACATCCCCTGATATTATGCGATATCCTTAAAAGTTATATTAAGGATACTCGCGCCAGGAGTTAGAGTTCTGGAAACTTGTGGTTAATTCTCTGGGAGTACGACATGGCTGAGCCCAAATATATATATATATATATATATATATATATATATATATATATATATATATATATATATATATACATATATACATATATATATATACATATATATATATATATATATGTATATATATATATATATATATATATATATATATATATATATATATATATATATATGTATATATATATATATGTATATATATATATGTATATATATATATATATATATATATATGTATATATATATATGTATATATATATGTATATATATATATATATATATATATATATATATATATATATATATATATATATATATATATATATATATATGAAGCTGGTCTAGTATAGAGCAATTATTTTATTTATGCATTTTATTTGTGTATTTAACCCTTTTACCCCCAAAGGACGTACTGGTACGTTTCACACAACTCATACCTTTACCCCCATGGACATACCGGTACGTTCTTGCAAAAAACTGCTTTTTACATTTTTTTTTGCATATTTTTGATAATATTTTGAGAAACTTCAGGCATTTTCCAAGAGAATGAGACCAATCTGACCTCTCTATGACAAAAATTAAGGCTGTTAGAGCAATTTAAAAAAAAGAATACTGCAAAATAATCTTGAAAAAAAAATAACTACTGAGGGTTAAGGGTTGGAAAATTCCAAATAGCCAGTGGGTAAAAGGGTTAAGAGATTTATAGCCATATCATACGGTGAGTCCCCCACATGTAGCTATAAGTTATTGTATGTAATTTACATAAGACTTTCATCATATATTTATTAGTATTTTTCATTCAAGCCAGTGTATGTAAATTTGCGTTATTTCTAAGAATTAAATTTTTATTTCAAGTATTTTGTTACAATGTCTTATGTAATGTCATTTTGGGTATGCTGTATCACACACGAGGAATTACGACATGTCTATATTTACATGTGATTAAAATGTGCATGAAACCTCTCGAAATTCATTTACTCTTTTTTTGTAATTTTTTTTGGGGGGTGGCGAGGGGGGTAGGTGGGCGGAGTTAGCTAAGAGAGGGTTCTCTCGCAAGCAATATTTGTTCCCCTGTTCAAAATACTACATTGGTAACCTCGCTGATAGAGCCTTGGCCCCCAAGCCACGAGAATGATCTATTTAGGAATATGTAGAAGTTTTGAGTTTATATATATATATATATATATATATATATATATATATATATATATATATATATATATATATATATATATATATATATATGTGTGTGTATATATATATATATATATATATATATATATATATATATATATATATATATATATATATATATATATATATATATATATATATATATATATATATATGCCCCAAGGAATGCATAAGCAGCAGAAGAGATCCAGTCTGTCCCTCTAAAGTAGCCAAAGTTCGTCTCTCTCCCCTCAAGTGCGTGAAGTGTGTGCCGTCTCAAACCTGATTAACGACTTTTATCCAACATATATCGTGGGAAGGTTTTAAACATTTACAAATCCATTGACTAATATTTCAAGTGTATTGTGTTAATGTAAGTAATGATATAATGTAAATTTTTATACCTGGCCCTGTGAGATTCAGGTTAAAACAGTAAAGTGTATTTATTTTGGTTTAATTGTTCCTTTACCCCGTCTGATCCAAAAGACGTAGGTGTATCAGTTATTTTTATGTAAATTTCTTCAAGAGTTTAATCATTAGAGTGTTAAAGTGTTTACTATTATCCTCAATTATCAGAATTAGATATTTTTATAAAATAATTTCCAGTGAAGCAAGCGATTGTATGAATTCTATTGTCTCAGTCTAAGATTTTGTTCAAATTTAATATTTCCATTGATTTATTTCTGGTGTTAATTCTTTCAGTGTTATAACTTTTTATAGAATTTGTTTATTTTTCTAAAGTGTTTATTATTTCGATCACCCATATTTCTTAAAAGTGTTTGCTTGTAATCCCTGTTTAGGAATAAAAGCAAGAGGTTGTTTTTGAATAGATCTTATAAAATAATCACCCAGTTTTGTTTAAAGTGTACGTAAGAGACCTTTGGACATTCAGTGTTTTTTTATATTGCCGTCTGGTAGTTATATAATTTTCTCAGAGCTCGGGTGTTTTTCAAGTATAACAGATTTATGTAAAAATAAACAGGTGAGTTTGGAGCTCGGGATTTTATGTAATTTACTAGGATTAATTATATATATAAATATATATATATATATATATATATATATATATATATATAAATATATATATATATATATATATATATATATATATATATATATATATATATATATATATATTTATATATATATATATATATATATATATATATATATATATATATATATGTATATATATATATATATATATATATATATATATATATATATATATATATATATATATATATATATATATATATAGTCACGTGTCTGGGAACGAAAATATAATATTATATATATTATGGCTGGCAAGCTACACAACACTCTCGAATTCCAAACACACTTGTTTGTTTTTACATTGAATCTGTTATACTTGAAAATATTAATACCCGAGCTCTGAAACAGTTATATAACTCCCAGACAGCAATATATAAAACACTGAATATCTAAAGGCCTCTTAAGTACACTCAAAACAATACTAGGTAATTATTATTACGATCTATTTCAACAACTTAGCTCGATTCATTAACAGGATACGAGCGAGTATGAAATAAACACATGTGATTGAATTAATACACTCTTTGCAAAAATAAATATATTTTATAAAAATTACAACTTTTTGAAAGAATTTACATAAAAGAATAAATCACTCAAAATATAATGTCTGAACAAAATTTAGATTAAGATAAAAGAAATGTTCCTCTGAAAATTATATAATCACTAGACTTGAAATATTAAATCTGAATAAAACTTTAGACCAAGAGAAAAGAAATAGTTACTCTGAAAATTATATAATCACTTGACTCAAAATATTAAATCTGAATAAACCTTAGATTAAGACAAAAGAAATACTTACACTCTAATTTTTAAATTCTTATAGAACTCTCATAAAGTAACCAATAAACTCACTAACTTCACGTATTTCACTTACACAGGGTCAGTTACAAAAATTTACACAATCCCATCACTTACCACAACACAATAAATTCAAAATCACTTTTAACTTCTTTTGTAACATTTCACCACATTACACACGATATATGTCGTAATTAAAAATATCCTTAGAGAGGACGCCCTATAGGCACTTGAAGAGAGAGAGAGAGGGTGCCATTTTGGCTCTTTCACAGGACGGCTCTTTCTCTTGTGCCTCAACGCATCCCTGTAGACGCTTATATATGAATTAGCTAGTTCCAGAAGATTCTCTGACCGAGATCTAGAAGATTGGGGATTGACATAAGAGCGTAAGGAGTGCCAATGATTACTCTCTCGGACGCATACCGACACAACGACGATATGACTCTCTCTCAGCTACCTCCGTCCACCATTGTCATCGAAATAAATGAAAAGATAAACTCTATCACTAAGGTTTTTGAGAACTTTCCAAAACACGTGGCACACATAAGAATTGCGTATTTTCACACAATCATTACGTAATATCTTATAAAAATATATAAAAACTTTTACATAAGCCCTTGTTCATATCCCATACATATCACATAAGACTCTTAAACAGACTTTGTAAGACTTTGTAACAAAATAAGGGATATAAAAAGTTATTGCTTGATAAATAACTCAAATAACACTATTAAATAATTTACTCTACACTATCCCAGCTTCATAAGAATATATAATCATAAGATTATCAGTTACTTTATGTAATTCCTTCAAGAGTTTAATCCTAAGAGTGTTGAAGGTTAATATTTTCATTAAGTGTCAGGACTAATTAATGGTGTAAAATTTTATTTCAAGTGAAACAAGAGATTTTGTAATTTTCATAAATATTAAGTTTTTTTGTTCTAATGCAAGTTTTATTCAGACTTAATATTTTGAGTGATTTATTTTTCTATGTAAATTCTTTCAAAGTGTGGTAGTTTTCGTAGAATATATTTTTGTAAGGATTGTATTATTTCAATCAACAGTGTTTTCACAGTACTCTCTCGTATCCCTGTTAAAGAATCGAAGTAAGAGGTTGTTTGAGTACAATAGTTCTTAATAATAGTTACCCAGTTTTGTTTAGAGTGTACTGAAGGGACCTTTAGATATATTGCTGTCTGGGATTTGTATTATCTTCTCAGAATTTGGTTGTTTTCGAATATAACAGATTAATGTAAAAACAAACAGGTGAGTTTGGAACTCGAGAGGTTGTGTGGCTTGCCAGCCATAATTCATATATTGTTTTTTTGTTCCCAGACCACGGGACTATAATATAATATATCTTTGGTGCCCAGACCCTTGAGATCGAGCGAGTCAGTTTTAAATATTAGTAATAAAAAGGCAGCGTTTTGATTAAGGGTTTGAACAAATAGTGTTGATACAGTTCAGTGTAATTTTAGAATATATATCTGGGAGGTGATTTTTGTGTGTGTGTGTGTGTGTGTGTGTGTGTGTGTGTGTGTGTGTGTAAAAGTACAAGATAGCACAATTTAATATCCAAGAGTTTTTGAAAATCCCAAATGTTCAGGAATTGTTCGAAGCTAATGTAACTAAACCTCAGTGGCCCTCTACTTTATCGGCATGTGGTGGCCATGCAACGAGTTGAATGGTTAAAGCCTTAATCAAGTGTCTAGCCTTAGAAGTTGTAAAATCTCTGGGAAATTGCCGGAAGAAGATATTGTAGCAGTTTGTGAACTGTTGGAGGAAGCTGAAAAAGAATTAATACCGAAGCAAGGATCAACAGACCTAGATACTGAAGAGATGAAAGCAGACAGTAATGTAGAGGCTGAGATTCAACGAATTGCTGCGGATGAGGATTTGATAAAATTGAGGATGATGGCAAGACAAGAAGAAATGGAAGCAAAACGGAAAGAAATAGAGAGAGAAGAGGCACAACATTTAAGGGAATTAGAACTGTAGAATGCTCGTGTAAGTTTGGTAGCTCAGATGTTTGATGCGGCAAGTGCAAATATGTTGATCCTGAAATTTACAGTAAAAGCTCTTAATGAGTTCTTTGATCATTTTAAAACGGTCGCATCGATGATGGAATGGCCAGAAGGCAAAGGGCCTGTATTAGTGCAGATTGCATTGATTGGGAGAGGCTGCAGTGTTTATCTTCCCTTATCTCAGAACCAGAGGAAGGAGTATCAAGAAGTGAAGAGGAGCTTGCTGCAAGTGTACCAGATGACCCCTGAATATTAAAGGGAAAATTTCCGAAGGTTTTTAAAAGGACAAGGAAATTACTTTCCTGGATTACGCTTATCAGGTATGACGATGTTTTAAAAGATGGATAAAGGCTGGTAACGTGAGGGTGATGGCTGATTTAGAATTGATAGTGCTAGAACAGTATTTACAAGGAATTCCTGAACATATTCGAGCATAATTGAGAGAGAGAGGTGAAAAAACTTGATAAAGGAGCTTCACTGAGTGAAGATTATAATATTATCAGTCGTAAACCTCCCCGGGCATGATGTTTCAACCGTTGTTCCGACCATGTGTCAAGTTTTCGCCGAACCATGGATACCAATTCAGTAATAACTATGTGAAAAAAGTTTAATAGTTACAGCACTGGTATTGATCCTAAGCAGCTGGTACTGTTCCTAAGCAGAATGTGATAGTACCAAAGCAACAATCGTCGAATAATCCTCCTTCAAGTATCCTGAAAGACGTGCCGAAGGTTAATATTGTCTGTTTTAAGTGTGGCAAGAGAGGCCATATCAGTAAAGAATGTTGGTCGAATCAACCAAAAGTAGTCACCCAAGTGGTTAAGGACAATTTGACTTCATAAAATGCGATAACGAAGAAACAATCGGGAAAGAATGAAGAAGAAAATAAACCAGCCAATGTTTACATGACAAACAGGACAAAGCCAAGCAGCGTGGATGCCTTTAAACCATATATTTATGAAGGTATGTTAGTGACAATAAACGGGAGTGAGCAAACCTCGGTCAAGATATTGCGAGACACAGGCTGCAACCATAGTGTGGTGATACAAGGAATACACCAGTTGGTGGAACAGTCTCTCACAGGAGACTCGGTTATTTTGGAGGGAATAGGAGGTGAAGAGGTTACTCCTATTCTCCTTTTGAAACTGTCATTGGTGTGGGTGGCAAGTAATTTTGATTTTGCGGTAAAGGATTCATTTGCTGTCGAAGGAGTAGACATCCTACTGGGTAATGAGGTTGGTGGAGAGCTGATTGTGCCTGGTCCCATTGTAACAGAGAAACCATTGAAGTATAGTCCTACGACTGAACACGAAAAGGACTATTCGTATCTGTTTCCTAGTTGTGTGACGACCAGGAGTACGATGAAGAAAGTGTCTGGAAAAGGAAAAAAAGTAATCGAAGGAGCAATGAACTTGGAGAATCTGTTTTCCAAAGAAGAGGATTTCTTTGATAGTACGCAATAGGAAAAATCCTGGGTAAGCCCTAGAGAAGAGGAATGACAGACTAGTGGACAAGAAGAAAAAGAAGAAATGGACCTGGAAGAATTAGAAAACTAAGTGATAGAAGTAGGACAAGTGAGTAGGAAAAGGCTGATAGGATTGTAACAGAAGAATGCAACGTTAACAGAGTTATTGTACCTTTTGGTGGAAGAGATGGAGGCACAGCAGTCTCTGAGCTGTTATTATCTTAAGGAAAGGTTGCTTATGAGGAATCATAAACCCGCCGATATTTCTGAGAAAGCCGAATAGGGGATATACCATCAGATACTGATTCCTGCACCGTTGAGAAGACAGGTAATTGCCGTAGCGCACGAGACGGGACGTATGGTAATAAGGAAGATGACGGAGAAGATTATGAAAAACTTTTTTGGCCTAGCATTCACAAGGACGTCAGCCAGTTTTGCTATGCATGTCATGTATGTCAGATGGCTGGAAAGCCAAATGAGTACATTAAAAAAGATCCTTTACACCTTATAAAGGTGCGAGAAGAACCTTTCAGCAAGGTAGTGATCAACATTGTGGGACCTTTACCAAGGACGAAAAAAGGTCATGAATATATGTTAACCTTGATGTGTCCAGTGATAAGATACCCAGAAACCATACCATCCCTGAGGACGATGACGGATATGAGGTAGAGGATGTAAGCAAAGTAAATAATTAGTTTATCCTTTGGTACATGGAAGAGAAATGAACTCATTTGAACGAGAAGCAACAAGAGGAATTTGTCCGATTAATTAGAAATTTCCCTGAAAATTTATGGAACGTCCCGAAACGAACCAACCTGACAAAGCATGAGATACACCTAAAAAAAATGAAAAGACTAATTAAACTACGCGCTGGCCAACTGTTGCCGTATCACCGAGAAGTCATGAGCAAAAAAGTGGACTATTTGTTAAAAATCGGATTTGCCGAACAAAGTTCTAGCCCTCACAGTTCTCCACGTTTTCTCGTGAAAAAAATAAACATATCTATCAGGATGTGTACGGACTACCGAAAGTTGAATTTGATCAGTGTGATCAATAAATATCATTTGTCGCTCATCGACCAACTACTCGACAATATCGGACAAGGGAGGTTCGTCTCCAAGATCGACTTGTTAAAAGATTATTATCAAATTTTTTTGGATGACAATGCAAAATTGTTATCAGCTTTTTTAACCCCGTTTGGGTTATATCAATACACCGTCATGCCATTTGGTCTAACGAACGCCCCTGCTACTTTACAACGTGTGATGGATAACCTTCTAGGATCGATAGAAGGAGTAGGCGTTTATCTCGACGATATTGTAATAGATTCATCGACCTGGGAAGAGCTTCTCCAAATCCTGAAGAAGGTATTTCAAAAGCTGCGAGGAGCATACTTGACAATTATCCTGGAGAAGAGTGAATTTGGAAAGGCAACAGTTCAGTACTTGGGATTTGAAGTAGGTAGAGGACTAATCGCCCTGGTAGACACTAACATTGAAGGAATAAGGTAAGCATCAACCTCCACAATGAGGAAGCAGTTACAATGCTTTTTAAGGATGGCAGGATTCTACCGACGTTTTAGCCCAATCTTTTTGTCTATAAACGCTCCCTTGACGGATTTGACTAGCCCCAGGAAAAAATTTGTATGCACCAGAGAGTGCTAGGAATCCTTCAAAAGGATAGAGTCCATATTAACTTCGAAGCCGATACTGCGAGCACCTGATATCAACAAGAAATTCCTTATCCATGTGGATGCGTCCAATAATGGGACTGGAGCTCTTTTAGTAAGAAGACGAGTAAGGAATTCTTCACCCTGTTTGTTTTATGTTGTCGAAGCTGAAGAAACATCAGCGAGCCTACTCGACAGTTGAAAATAAACTGCTAGCTTTAGTCGCAGCGATAAAAGAGTTTGAGATCCACGTGCATCA
>NC_090742.1:57173392-57183392 GCF_036898095.1 Palaemon carinicauda | reverse complement strand
ACAATGTATCTGGTTTATTGACTTACTTTTTTTGTAATTACCCTGTAACTATGTAAGTAGGATAAATTTTGACAAAATATTGCGTATACGCATTCCCCATTGTCTTACAAAGCTCAGTGTATTTTTTCAGGAATTTGTTTTTCCTCCTATAACCCCAGATACTGGGATTCCGGCCTGGCTCCTTAAATATGTAAATTTCACTAGGTCTGCTCATGAACATAGCAAGAGCAAAATTAATGTTAGTGAAGTTCTATCCAATAATTTTTCAGTGAAAAACAGATTACTCCAAGGGAATGTATTGTCACTTACTGTATGTTGTTTATCCTTCTCATAGAGTTTGTAATGCGTAGAACAGTCGAGGTTGGACGAGAAGGATTGGACTAGATTGGTAATAGGAAAATAACTAGCTGACCTAGAGTAAGCTGATGACACTGTCCTTAATAGTAGAACACCGAAGGATTTGCAATGTTTGCTTGCCAGAATTTGGATTTTTATGCTTCAGTACTTAGTCAAGAAGTTTTGATACATTCTATGCTGAAGATTAGTGGTATTCAGCACATGCCGGAGTTAGCATTCTGTGTGGTCCATCAAATGATTAGTAGTGAGAGTATTGAGGATATCGGTAATATACCCACTGTTATAGAACAAGACTTCAAACTCGGCCGCAGCATTAGCATTTCATTTGAGTCCAACAGTGTTGTGACCTTCTGGACTCTAACGCATTCTGGATGGTTTGTTCCACTTTCATACCCTCTCTGGCAGCAAAAAAACCACCCTTGATGACCATAAACAACCCACTGTCTTTTTGAGAAGTGTTGAAGGAGATCAGGTAGTGTGAACTCAAGAACCTTGATACGTTCTAGGTACCACGATCCATAACATAGGTAGCTGATGCAATTCCATTCTGCTAATATTAGCATAGAATCTTCAACACTAGCAAGAAGTGAGTTCTAGTTTCCTTCTCTATCCAAAACTACAGTATTCTTAATGACAGCAATAACTGAAGCCAAACTCTAAAGAATTGGTAAAGTTCATACTTCGTCTCACACTCGTCCTCAAACTCCCAAGAGTCTTGTTATAAGTTTTATATTTGTCCAATAACGGCTTCAAACTGTTTTTGATAACGTTGGTTTACAGCAAGTGTGCCTTGCAACATCTCCACCTAAGCCAGCTCTGGATAACTAGCTTTGTCTTTACGATGCCAAAACATCTGCCACTGGAGCAAATGGATCAGGTCCTCCATAATCAACATTCTTGTGAGAGCTTGAACATAATGGCTACCAGTCAAGACTGAGTCTATCACACCAGGTCCAAATACAGCACTTTCAACTAATGCATCATCTGGACCAGAACCTTGGATTAATTTGCCCTGACACATGAGCAATACCTGATTCCAATGGAAAAGACCCGAACAAAAGTATATCAATGAACTGTTCCCTCTCATGCAGATAAATATCTGCAGCTATACTAAACACCCCTTAATCACACCATTTGGCTATCAGGCTTGATTCATTTGTCTACGTACGCTCTGAAAGTTTGCAAGACAGTGTGTAATAGTTGCTCTTTCGGGGATAGGCCATGGTATAACATGGAGAAAGCCAAAACGCATCATATGCACCACAGCAGATAAGATAAGTGTATGAACAGCAGCCCAAATAGGAGGTTCTCTCGCTGGTAAACCCAGGAAAATTAGACTAATACAAAATTCCTACTTCAAAGCTACACTTCAAGCAGTTTCCATATCGAGCAATGCTGCTTGACTAGTTTATGGGTGCAACAGCATGTTTGGAGGCAAGGTAGGTCGAACAACAGGCTTAGCATGAGGAGGGACCTCTTGACATGGCAATGTGTTTTGCAGTTTTGGATCAGAGTAGCTAAGTCCTGTATATGAAACTGGTAGTTTATGAAGGGTCTTCTTAAAGAGTAGCACTTGGAACAGTACTAAGGTCGCATAGTGTGAACCCTCTGTATCAGAGAGCGATGACGTGTCTGCATGGTCTGAGTTGACCATGCCTGCCGTCGTGTAGTCATCCCTAATAAAAGTACTTGGAATGGGGGTCTGTCCATTTTCTGAGCACTTCATAGCATAGCTAGTAAATAAATTATGGGCATGTCTAATGATTTGGTAGCTTGTACAAGACCGAAGTCTATTGAAGACTGTTAGAAGGATCTTACTGCTATCTCTTACATATAGAGTGTGGCCAAGCATCTTATACAAAGGTCTTTTTTTTATTTCCTCTGTAAATATTAAATACAAGCATTTAGAATAGATAGTGCACCTGTGTACTTTTGTAATCTCTAACCAAAATATCTTGTTCTTTTGAAGGTAATTGTTGGGCTGAAGGTAGATCGTAGTAGATGAACTATTGTTCCAGTAATAGTTTTCTTTGTGAGGTGATATTTTCCTCTTTGAGAGGTTGAATCAGCACTAGATCCTCAATATAAATTTGGAAGAGTTTATATTTTGGTATCTTGGATAGCGATGCTATAAATGTGAGAAGAGGTCCTGCCATCCCTGTTCCTTCCCATGATGCCTACAGGTGATTGCTATCACAGAAACTATCCTGCAATTCAAAATCAACATTTATCCTGATTCTCCAATTTGATGGTTAGGTTAGGTTAGCAGTCGTAATGACAGATTCCTTCACTGATTGAACAGATATTTACTGAATCCCCATAATGGGAGAGGATCGACTGTTCCATAACACAGCTTTGAAAGGCACTTGTAAGTACCCTACCTTCCTTCAACAGACTTAAAGCAAACTACAATATCAGTCATAGTGCAAAACTGTCCTAACAACAAAATTTTGTCAATATATGGGAGAGAACGTGTGAACAACACATGCTTAATATTGGTAGGAGTAATATTTTCTGGAGTTACAAGTTTACCATCACGTTTGTATTGATGCATGCAATTTCGACGGCATAAGTTGAGACAATCTATATCTCCAGAAACAACTGATTTGACAGAGCTCCCTTCATCATCTCTCAGTCGGTCTGCAATTTGTGTAAAAACATCATCTTTATCGTGTTTTGCATTTGTTGTATTCAATATTTCCACATATAACACCGGAAAACAATCTTGCGGTCTTTCTTGCAACAAGGAGGTCCACAAGGTATGACAAATTCACAAACGGTTTTACTAAATCCATCACTTTTAGTAGACCTGCTTCCTCTGTTACACACAACAGACTCATTAATTCCCATATTTATTCCTCAATCACTATAACTTTACCAGGATATGTGTTCGTTTTGTGTCATTTGTTAGTAATATGGTAAACAAAAATGCCACTGTCCTTAGTCTCTTCTTTATTATTATTATTATTATTATTATTATTATTATTATTAGCTAAGCTACAACCCTAGTTGGAAAAGCAAGATGCTATAAGCCTAAGGGAAAAATAGCCCAGTATAAAATGGAAATAAGAAAATGAATAAGAAATATGAGAAATAATTACCAATTAATAAAATATTTAGAAATTAGTAACAACATCAAAACAGATATTTCATACATAAACTAAACAAAGACTTGTGTCACTCTGTTCAACATAAAAACATTTGCTGCAAGTTTGAACTTTTGAAGCTCTACCGATTCAACTACCTGATTAAAAAGATCATTCCAAAACTTGGTCACAGGTGGAATAAAACTTCTAAAATACTGTGAAGAGAGAATATGTCACAGCTTAGTCATAGGAAATTGTCGAACTCTAATGCTCACAAATATTAGAATCAGACCTATATACAAAAGCAACAGGAAAAAACCAAATACTATAGGTGTGGTAAAACTGACCATCTTGCATACGAAGCAAGGAAATTTCCTGCTAAAAGACTAACATGCCAGAATGTTAGAAAGACAGGACATTTTCAAATGTTTGTAGATTCCTTAAACAGTACGCTAAAAAAATAAATGCAGCAGTTTATACTATAGGCCAAGAGAATAATGCGGAAAATGTTCATGATAATCAGGTTAGGGCAGAATTTGATTTTGAGTTTCGCATTAATCCCGTCAACAAAGGTGCAAAGAAACACATATTGGTAGAAGTGATCATAAATGGTAAACCAATTGTAATGCAAGTTGACACCGTAGCTGATGTATCAATTATGTCTGACAAAACAGCTAAAACCATTCCTAATTTGTTATTAGGAGGCACAAATAGAGTTTTAAAGGTTATAATTGTTTTGATATTCAGGAAATAGGTGCTTATAATGTAGAAGTAGAGTATAAAGATCAGAAGTTTGACAGAAGGCCAATAATGGTAGTGAAAGGTAAAGGTCAATCTTAACTAGGTTTGGACTGGTTACATTATATAAAATTAAATTGGCCTAGTATTGTGAAGGTTACAGGTACACGAGATGAACACAAGAATGAAGTGTATGTGGATAATATTCTATCAGAGTTTCAAGACGTATTTGAAGATAAAGTTGGTACAATAGAGAACGCAATGGCAATTTTAGTTTTGAAAACAGATAGTACTCCTAGATTTTTTGCTCCAAGGCCAGTACCATATGCATTGAAAAGTGCAGTTAAAACTGAAATCAAAAGGTTCGAAAGTGAAGGTTCTTGGGAAAAAGTTACATACTCAGATTGGGCTACACCATTAGTTCCTAATGTAAAGGAAAACGATCAGGTCAGGTTATGTGGAGATTACAAGGTAACGTTGAATCCACAGCTTCAGGTAGCTCAACATCCTTTAGCAAATCCAAAAGATATGTTTGCAACTATGTCAGGATGTAATGTATTTTCTATATTAGATCTTAGACAAGCCTTTCAACAGCTTCCCTTGGATGAAAATTCACAAGAACTATGTACAGTAAATACATCTTTAGGTTTGTATAGCCAAAGAGATTTCCTTAGGAAGTAGTAAGCAGTTCAGCTATATGGCGGCAAACTATGGATAAGATTTTTTCAGAAATGCAAGGAGTATCTATTTTCATAGATGATATTTTAGTCTCCGGTAAAGATAAAAGAGAGCATAGAGAAAGATTACGGGCAGTTCTGAAGAAGTTGAAGGAACATAATAATAGAGTAAATAGGAGCAAATGTGTTTTAGAAATGATTCATTGGAATACTTATGTTCTGTAATCAATGGCAAAGGTATTCACAAGACTAAGGAGAAAATTAATGCATTGATATCAACTAAGGTACCCGAAAATGTTAAGGAATTACAATAATTTTTAGGTTTAGTAACATTTTATGGAAATTTCATTCAGAATTCATCTACAATCGCACATCCACTGTATAACTCACTGAATAAGGGTGAAGTGTGGAATTGGACAAAAGATTGTCAGGAATCTTTTGAAAGACTCAAGCAGGAAATTACTTCACCTACCTTTCTTGTACATTATCAAATGGATTCACCAGTTAAATTAGTTTGTGATGCATCGAACCTAGGTTAGGCGCAGTATTATCTCATGTAATGTCGAATGGAACAGAAACGACAGTTGTTTTCGCTTCTAAAGTATTGAACAAGGCAGAAAGGAATTACTCTTAAATAGAAAAAGGAGGTTTAGCATTAGTGTATGGAGTTAAGAAATTTCATATGTATTCTTATGGAAGGAAAAGGTTCACACTTGTTACAGATTATAGACCTCTATTAGCAATATTGGGTCCAAAAGCAAGTTAACCTACGTTGGTAGCTGCAAGACTACAACATTGGGCAATTAAAATAGCCACATATCATTATGATATAGATTATCGTCCTATGTCAAAGATGTGTAATGCAGATGCTTTATCTAGATTTCCAGTAGACAAAGCTCCAGAAGAGTATGATGACAGTATTTTACTAGTCTCAGTATATGATGTACCCATTACAGCCAAGGATATAGCACATAATACCAAGAAAGACCCAATACTTAGTAAAGTTTTACAGAGTTTAATGACAGGTAGGGACTTATGTGGAAAAGAGGAATTGTAAACCATATAAAGATATATGGAGTGAATTGAGCATAGCACAAGGTTGTATAATGAAAGGGTCAAGAGTAATTATTCCTAGTTCACTAAGGAGTAAGGTTTTGTCTGAAATACATGCTGATCACCAAGGTATTGTCAGATCAAAGTCTATCGCAAGGACTTTTGTTTGGTGGCCAGGTGTAGAGAGAGATATTGGATTATTTGTGAGAAATTGTATGACTTTTTTACGCAACAGAACAGCCCTCAATTTGCTAGAATGCACCCGTGGGAAGTACCCAGGTATCCATGGCAAAGACTGCACATAGATTTTGCAGGTCCTCCCTTGAGTTATTTTGTTTTTGATAGTTGTAGATGCTTACAGTAAGTGGCCAGAAGTAATCCCAATGGAGACAACATCTTACGCCACAATTCAAGAATTAATGAAAAGAAAATTCTACACATGGAATTCCAGAAAGAATTGTAACTGACAATGGTCCACAGTTTACCTCACAGGAATTTGAAGATTTTTGTGAAGTAAAAGATATTAAACATACATTTTCAGCAACATATCACCCTTCCACGAATGGAGAGGCTAAAAGGTTTGTTCAAACATTCAAGCATAACATGAATTGCAGAAAGGCAAATTCAAATAACATATTTTTTAATGTGTGAAGGTATTTATTGTCTTATAGAACTACACCACACAGCACAAGTGCGACACAATCAAATTTGTTGATGGGGAGGAGGGTTAGGTGTAAGTTGGCTTTGTTGTATCCAAGTTTGCAAAGTGATTTAGAAGAAAAAGGGTATAAGTAATTAGAATGTCTCCCAACAGTAAGAGATTTTTTCTCTTGTTCTAATGTCATAGTAAGATCATACAATACTCCAGAAAGTGGGTACCAGGATAAATAGTAAAAGAGAGAGGAAATTTACATTATGACATTGAAGTTGGTGAAACTATTGCAAAACGTCATGTTGATCAATTACAGTCGTTAAATAAAAATGATGTAAATCATGTGAATGTTAGAGAAGAGAAATTTTCAGAAGTAGTTAAATCAAATATTAACCAAGATGGTCGAACATCAGATGTAGATTCAGAATCTATTCATGTACCAGTACAGGAAGAAGCTAGAGTACTTCCCTATAGGATGAATAGAGGGAAACCCCTGAGAGATTAGATTTGTAGTTTTGTACAATGTAGAGTTAAGGGGTAGGAGACTGTTATGTATTTTGTACTGTAATACTATATGCACTACGGTTATTAAGAGTAATGTTGCACAGTATTGCATTGATAGAACATGTTTCAACATAGTTCAAAAGTGCAGTAGCGAATGTTATGAAGGATTTAATCATTAATTAATTGTCCCAAAGTTAAGATGTGATTCTTTTTACTTTTGTATTGCAGTAGGTTCCGATCTTTTTGAGAGCGATGATCAGTTTTTGTTTTTGTATGTATGTGTACGAGTTTTGTTTACATATTCTTACTCGAGAGTCACAAGTTGTTAGACAAGTCAGAGAGTAGAGCTGTAATGTAATCTTTAAACAATAAACGAATTTTAATAAGAAGTCTCTGATTATATCCCACCAAGACGAGTAGGCGAAGATGCTGGGATATAAGGATTCATTCTCCACTAATGAACTATTGTTATTCCAGGTATGTATAAAGGAGCCATTCCATTTTGGTAACCAATACCATATTCAATAAATAGGAAGCTGAATACACAGACTTTTTTGATGAATCTGCATTCTTGATCAGTGATAGCGGAAATTCATTATACTTTGAGTGTTGAGTTTTAGAAATTCCAATTGTAAGTAAGACCACTTATTGCCATATACATTCATCGTATAAGATGAATTATTTAAACATACCACCTGTTTTTAAAATTACGTGAAAGTTAAAACACTTGAAAATATGGGTATCCAAATCATAAGATGTAGTAAAGAGAAATATTATAGAATCCAGTATAATAGAGATAAAGCCTGGTTGTGTTTTCAATATTAGTGCTGGTCTATATAAATTGGATAATTACAGTATGACCAATTTTGTTGAACAATTCAGAATCATGTAATTTCTCTTAACCTGTTTTATGTTCATGACCACTTTACGTTTAAGTACAAATTTTGGCTGTGGATTGTTTGATTGTTTGACAATGCTAGTTATTTCACAAGGTTTTTCTATCATTTCTTTAATTATTTTTCTAATTATGTTTATCCTATTTTACTTATTGACGTCCTTCAACTATGTCTCTCCTTTTATTGTACCCTGAAGAAGTGTATTAAAATGCACGAAAGCGCTAGGTACTACAGCTTTTTATTTTTGCCTACTGGCTTCTGCTGTGTATCAAGTCACGTGATCCTTATAACAGTAAAGTATATATATATATATATATATATATATATATATATATATATATATATATATATATATATGTGTGTGTGTGTGTGTGTGTATATATTATATATATATATATATATATATATATATATATATATATATATATATACATATATATATATATATATATATATATATATATATATATGTGTGTGTGTGTGTGTGTGTGTGTGTGTGTAACGTAATATCTTTAAAACTGAAAGTGTATTCTTATAAAAAAGATTCCGAGGAAGTTAATGCAAGTGGCCATGAATCTCTAAGTGCTCCCCCTAATAGAGCTATGGGCAGAACGCAGAGCCTCTTAAAACTTCAAATATATCCAGTTTTACATAAATACCTAAAGTTTAATCCCATGTAAAATTTTCCTAGGAAGTAAATGGAAGCAGTCCCGAATCTCTAAGTGTGCATAGAGCCCTACTCACCTTAAACCTCAAATACATATGATTGTAAGTAAAAAAAATAGAAGCCTATACTTATGTAAAAATTACCGGGAAATACAATGGAAGTGGTCTGAAATCTATTAGTACTCCTTAGGAGAACTACGTTGGCACAGGGAAAAACCGTCACATTCTTGAAAACTCAGATAGAGGAAACATTAATGCCAACAAAATGGCAGCTACGCAAGAAGAAGAACACAAAGAACGAAAAAATTCTCAACAAAGAATTTCAGTACTAAGATATCAGTAATAGAGAAATTAAAGAATAACTCTACATCAGGCTAACCGACAAAGAAGGATTGCTCGGTGAAACCAACAAACTCAGGAAGAAGAAGAGAATATTCACAATATTGATAGCGTCAGGCATGAAGAAGTTAAAGCACGTTTGTTTAATGCAGAACAATGGCGTCCTGGTGCCTTCACCTATGACACCAGACATTGTAAGAAACAGAGAAGATAGTACAAATTGACTTGATATCACAAGAATATATTCACTATGATGCTCTTCAAAGGAAGGATGAACCTCCTGGATTGTATTGCAGTGGGGGAAATGTTCGGCTGACTTTATTACAAATATCTTCTCCACCTTAACATAGCATCTTCTCAGTTGCAGTTTCCAATAATTAAAAATTTGACCGAGAAGAGTATCCAGTAGTTAATAATACATGTGTTTCAAAATAAGTAATCACAGATATAACTTATGTGGATCGATTAGTAGCATATAGTGATATTACTTTTTAATCCTTCAACCGGGAAATGCCGGGTATCTCTGCTAGTAAAGGCCAATTCTCAGTGCTATTAATACCTGCTCCTATGACCTGTCCAAACATCTAGTAACTAAGCTCGCCGCTTTCACAGTAAATGAATTTCTGGAGTTGATAAATTCTGTCGAAGACAAATAACTATGTTATGTGCAGCTTCGACATAGAAAGATTGCTCAAAAACATTTCATTAAGGAAAACATTGGAGATAATTCTTGAACAACTTTTCCCTAACCCAGAGGACATTTTCGAGGGTTTCAATAAAAAAACATTTCAAAATACTATTAGAACTAGCTACCACTACATCCACATTCATGTTTAATGACAAGCTATATGAGCAGGTAGATGGAGTAGCAATGGGATCGCCGTGTAGACCAATCTTGGCAAAATATATTTCTATGTTATTGTGAAGGGAAATGGCTGAATGATTGTCCTGTGGAATTCAAGCCTTTTTAGTACCGTCGATATGTAGATGATACGTTTTACTGTTCAAAAATTTAGATCAGGTAAGCCAGTT